>NC_045741.1:32018369-32019730 GCF_008692095.1 Etheostoma spectabile
GGAGACTGATCACAGGTCGGATTTGAACCCTGGACCTCTGCATCGAGGCATAAACCTCTTAGTACATGCACGCCTGCTCTACCATGGGGTCAACCTGACCACATGACAACATTTTTTTGACATTTTTTTTAAAGGGCGTTTTAAAAATTTATTTATTTATTTATCAGGCAAATAAAATGCAATACAGATAATCTGCAAACTGACAAAAAAAAAACATAAAAAGCAACATGATATTAAGGCTCTGTCAAATCTTTTGATAACATTATGACTACACTGTAAGAAAAAAAAACAAAAAAACTGATAATACCCTGGCAGAAAATACACAGTTCCTTTTGCGACTAAGTGTACGGACATCCTTTTAATCCAAAAATCCAAATATGGGAAAACCCTTGTGAAAAAACATTACAGAAAATTACTTCATATTAACAAAATATATAAGCCCATATTTCAACAGACTTTTCTGACAGTGTAAGGTGACTGGAGGGTGCTGCCGCTATGAAAATAAATGAGTCGGCGCTGCTTGAACAAACGACATATGTGGCCGTTTTTCAAGGGGGGGACACTCTCAGAATTAGCGTTTTTATGAGAAACGTTAGTAGCTCCACAGGAGTACAGGATCAGGATTTCTTAAGATTTTTTGGGGGGCATTTTAGGCCTTTTTTATTTTTTTATAGGACAGCTTAGACTTGAAATGAATTTTAATGAATTTGATTTTAATTTAAGGAATTTCACTAGTGGGAGTTTTATCACACTATAAACAATAGTATAAATGGACTGTGTTTATATGGAGCTTGCTTTTCAAGTCTTAATGACTGCTCAAAGCACTTTTAAAGGAACCAATTACCTTTCACACACACTGCTCATCAGATAAACATCTCACACACATTGACACATAGTAACAACTCAGGACTGAGCGTCTTGCCCAAGGACACTTCCACATGGGTCCAAGGATCAAACTGCCAACCTTCCGATCGGCAGACAAACGCTCTCCCACAAGCCAAAGCCACCCCTACACGAAGAATCAAAGGTGTATAGTCAGTTTTTGTGGTTTATAAATCTATTGTTGCAGAAAGCTGCGCCGAGCATCTTGACACAACTTCTAATCCTGTGGCCTTCATTTCCCAGAAATACTCTAAAGTGTTGAGAGTGGGAGCATGGTGCAGGTTACGAGCCATTTGGCCGATGATGAAGAAAGCAAAGCGTGTGTTTTAATCACCCGGCTGCAGAAACGATCCGACAGGCTAGCGCTCACAGCAAGACGTGTGGGCGGAAACAAACCAGAAGAGCTGAAATCTAGTAAAGATAGATGGGGGGGGGATAGTAGTGAAATCTATTCGAGGGTAAAATAAATGTAAATGTTT
>NC_045741.1:32019740-32022568 GCF_008692095.1 Etheostoma spectabile
CACTCTGAGTGGGCGATGTCTTCCTCAAGAGCACCTTGGCAGTGCACAGGATGGGAACTGGCATCTCTCCAGCTACCAGTCCACTTTTGGTCCATACAGGGACTTGAACCCCCAACCCTCCGGTTCCCAACCCAACCCAACCCAACTCCATATAATCTGAGCTACTGCCCCCCCCCAGCCATGTTGGCGGTTGATTAAAAAAGTTAATTTATAGCCCTGTCAGCAATATAAATATAAAGCAGTAGCCTACACACAGCCCTGTGTGTGTGTGTGTGTGTGTGTGTGTGTGTGTGTGTGTGTGTGTGTGTGTGTGTGTGTGTGTGTGTGTGTGTGTGTGTGTGTGTGTGTGTGTGTGTGTGTGTGTGTGTGTGTGTGTGTGTGTGTGTGTGTGTGTGTGTGTGTATTGCGGCCCCAAGTGGACATCTGCAGAACTTCATCTGCCTGTCCCAACTAGGCTTTCTTTTTATTCATTTTTTTTTATTGTGGAGCAAATGAATCCCGGATTACATGAGCGATTTTAGACACATTTAACACTTTAAAGGTCTGATCCTAGAATCTCCTCTCCTAGATTACATTAAAACATCCTTACTTTATAAATATTAAGAAAAGCCATGTAATTTATTTAAGACTAGTTTCATTCCTTATTGTTCCTCCTATAGTCTAAATAGGCATATCTATTTTTACTCTAAGGTCACTATAATGCCGACTTTTCAAATAATGAGTTAAAATAAAGAATGGTGCACACTTCATCGTGACATAAATTCTCATGACAAACTTGAAATATTTCTATTGTTGATATGCTTTTGGACAGAGCCCCTATAAGATGATTGCTTGGAGCAATGACAGATACCAAGTTGTACTGCATACCAATTAATATGATTTCATCGTAGCAACCAATGGGAGATAGTAACAAAACAAGCCAGATTTCAATTTTCAATTTTGTAATGTAAATTAAAAGACATACAAAAAAGCCTTAATATTACTAGAAATAAACAAGAAAAGGCCTGATACACTTATTTTGTGCCTGACTACTATCTTTATGATTAACAAAGTCTTAATGCTGGACTGTGACCTCATAGGAATGAAAAACCCCAGACACAATGTTAGTTAGTCCATATCGATGATGTTCCATTTCTAGGATTGCTCCATTGCCGCCGGAAGTTCAGCCGGATGTGTGTCAACTTCCTCTTTCTTGGTGTTGGCCTTCAAACTCCGGTGGATTTATGGTTAACTTCTCCTCAGATCTCTGCAGGGTAAATCCAGACATCTCGCTAGACTATCTGTCCAATCTGAGTTTTCTGATGCATACTCAAAACCGCGACCCGATACCGGATAAGCGGATGAAGATGGATGGATGGATGGATGGATACTCAAAACCGTTGCAGAGGCACCGTCACTCTGTCCGGTGCATAGCTCCACCCATGACAGTTGTGACCAGAGCAGGTTTTTCTCCCGTCCCGGAATGCCTTGCTCCCCCAAAGCGTTGTAAAGGAAGGTCTGGCAATGCTTCAGACGTGCAAGTAAGTAAACTTTATTTATATAGCACCTTTCACTGACAAGAAGGTTCACAAAGTGCTTTACAGTAAAAACAAATAAAACAGCAACACATAAAATACTAAGCCATATTGCCAGTTAAAAAGCTTGTCTAAAAAGATGTGTCTTGAGGTGTTTTTTTTTTTTAAGTTTCCACAGAATCCAAAGCTCTCAGGGCTAAAGGAAGTGAGTTCCAGAGCCTTGGAGCCACCACAGAAAGAGCTCGCTAAACTCTGGTTTTAAAACGTGTCCTGGGGACAGGTAGAAGATCTTGGTCTGAAGACCTCAGAAAGCGAGCAGGAGTGTGAGCGTGTAATAGATCCTGAACGTAAGCGGGAGCCAGACCATGCAAGGCTCTATAAGTGGTGATTACTACTGGAAGCCAATGAAGGGCCTTAAGCACCGGAGTGATGTGTGATCTCCTGCTGGACGTGTAAGATAGTCCTGTTCTGCTCTTAAAGATGCTGTACTCAAAATAATGACAACTGGCTGAAATTGCCACAGGTTCCCCAATCCCTGAAATAAAAAGCCACTGCTTTCTAATCTAATTTATCCACTGGCTCCAAAAGAAGTCCAATTACACGGAAGTCAATGGGGACAGGACCCTACTTCTCACTTGAGTTGTTACCTTAGTTAACATTTTCCAAACAGGTCTCTGGTCTCAATCGCCTAGATTCAAGTCTTCTTCAAAACAGCATGACCTTTATTTCGTAAATTATGCTGCTATTTATGTTCAAACAGACAATAAAGCAGGGGATGTTTTAGGGGCGGGGCTACACACCGACCTGTCAATCAGGACAGAGGCTTAGCGATGCTAATCATGGCACTTTGGACATTGACGTGAAGATTTCAACTTGTTTTGGGGAGCTTTGAACCTCTCACTCTGTGTTTTTGCTCTTTACACAATAATATATTAGTACAAACAAACATTATAACACTATAATTATGCTGTGTATGTGTGTGTCTGTGTGTATGTGTGTGTGTTGTTGCATTGAACAACCAAAGAACACATTTGTCTCTGTGTGTAGATTGGTACAAAAAAAATACTTTGCACATGCGTTGCAGTGGGACAAGCAGGTCCAAAGTTGCAAAGAAGAGTCCCGCACACTGTCTAACTGTCTAAAAATATATAAAATGACATTAAAAAAAATGTATGTACATATATAAAAAATTATAGGCAACGTTTGGGTACTAAACATCACCAGCGGGAGTTTTTTTTCTGCACCAATCAACAACATCAACATGAATACATAACATTCATTCACAACCCAATTATGGTAACCATTATGTATCTA
>NC_045741.1:32022578-32044962 GCF_008692095.1 Etheostoma spectabile
TCATACCAGAGCAATCTAAAGTACATGGATGTTGATTTATAATGAATCCACACTACTAATTATCTAGAGCATTCATATTCAGGCATATTTCCCAAACCTGCTGTTACCTTATCCATTGATAGATAAATAGTGGAAAAATATTAAAGAGTCCATACAAAAAATCATCAAAGGGCAATAACTTCTTACTTAACATTACTTTTTGTGTTAAATCACTTAAAAATGTAAGGAAATAGAAAAATAGAAAAAGTTAACATTATAAACATTGCTTAAAAGACTCAACACCATCATACAAGTACTTGAAAGCAATGCTTGAGTAAAAGTACAAATAGAGTATTACTTGGGTAAAAGTCTGAACTCTGTACTTAAGTATCAAAAGTAATTTTTTTTCTGATATTAAATGTACTCCATTTTTAGAAGTAAAAGTAAATAAAAACTTTTCTTCTGAGCTTTATTGTGGCTTCCTTATAGCAAAGCATCATATTCAGGGGTTTCCACATTCTTCTTAAACATCAAACAGAATTTACATTTTTGTGTGAAAAAGAATCTTTCAATCCAATATTCGAAAACATTTCTTGCAAGTAACGAGTAACGAAAGCTGCTCGGGGGGAAATGTAGTGAAGTAAATGTGTGCATTTTATTTAGGAAATGTAGTTAAAAGTAAGTAACAGTTTCCAGAAATGCAAATAACGAAGTAAAGTACGGACACGAGAAAATTCTACGAAAGTAAGTGCAAGTATTACAACACTGCATCATACAAGTACAAAAAACCTTCAGGGCCTAAGAAGATTAGATCAGTTTGGATTAAAAAAGCATTAAAACGCTTGTACCCTGGATCTCGTTCTTTCGGTCATGACCCAGCCTTCATGACCATAGGTGAGGGTAGGAACGAAAATTGCACTTTGGTCATACAGATTGGATGGCCCTAAGAAGGGACCCCTCACTCCTACTCCCGCAGCACCCCACAGTTTCTCCCGGGGACCGGTCATACGCCTTCTCCAGATCCACAAAACACTGTATGTATTCATACTCCCAGGCCTCCCAGGATCCTTGCGAGAGTAAAGATTGGTCGTTGTTCCACAACCAGGACGGAATCTGCATTGTTCCTCTTCAATCAGAGGTTCGACTATCGGCCGAACCCTCCTTTCCAGCACCTGGAGTAGACTACCAGGGAGGCGAGAAGTGTGATACCCCTGTAATGGACACACACCTCTGGTCCCCCTTTTTGAAGAGGGGAACCACACCACCCAGTCTGCACTCCTTCGGCATGTCCAGACTCCAGCAATGTTGAAGAGGCGTGTCAACCAAGACAGCCCCTCCAACCCAGAGCCTTCAGCATTTCTGGACGGATCTCATCAATCCCTGGGGCTTTGCCGCTGTGGAGTGTTTGACTACCTCAGCGACCTCCACCAGGGAATTGACGATAATCCCCATCATCCTCCAGCTCTGCCCCACACAGAGGAGTGTCAGCGGATTTAGGGGTTCCTCAAAGTGCTCCTTCCACCGCTCTATTACCTCCAGTTGAGGTCAACAACGTCCCATCCTTACTGTATACAGCTTGGATGAGTCCCGCTTCCCCCTCCTGAGGTGGCGAACGGTTTTCCAGAAGACACTGGTGCGACCGAAAGTCCTTCTCCATGTCTTCTCCAATCTCCCACACCGCTCTTGCCTCTGCCACGGCAGAGGCTGCAGCCCTTCGGGCCCGTCGGTACTTGCAACTGCGTCCGGAGTCCTCTGGGATAAACTATCCGGAAGGACTCCTTCTTCAGTCGGACGGCTTCCCTGACACCGGTGTACCAGGGTGTTCGTGGGTTACGCCCCTTGAAGCACCCTAAGACCCTAAGACCACAGCTCCCCGCCGCAGCTTCAGCAATGGAAACTTTGAACATTGTCCACTCAGGTTCAATGCCCCCAGCCTCCACAGGGATGCACGAAAAGCTCCGCGGAGGTGTGAGGTGAAAGTCCGTCGGACAGGGGCCTCCTCCAGACGTTCCAATTTACCCGCACTACGCGTTTGGGCTTACAGGTCTGTCCAGAGTCCTCCCAACCCCCTGACCCAACCCACCAAATGGTGATCAGTTGACAGCTCTGCCCTCTTTTACCCGAGTGTCCAAAACATCGGCCTCAGATCCGATGAACGATTATAAAATCGATCATTGACCTTTGCCTAGGTGCTCTGGTACCACGTACACTTATGAGCATCCCTATGTTCGAACATGGTGTTTGTTATGGACAATCCATGACTAGCACAGAGTCTAACAACAAAAAACACTTGATACGATCAGGGAGGCCGTTCCTCCCAATCACGCCTCTCCAAGTCTCCATCTGCCCACGTGTGCGTTAAAGTCCCCCAGCAGAACTATGGAGTCCCCTACTGGGCCCATACAGGACTCCATTCAAGGTCTCCAAGAAGGCCGAATACTCTGAACTCCTGTTTGGTGCATGCACAAACAACAGTCAGAGTTTTCCCCCCCATCACCCGCAGGCGTAGGGAGACGACCCTCTCGTCCACCGGGGTAAACTCCAACGCAGCGGCGCTCAGCCGGGGGCCCGTCACCTGAGACCACTTTGCCATGGGAGACCCTACCAGGAGCACAAAGCTCCAGACAACACAGCCCTCAGGTTCATAGGGACACACAAACCTCTCCACCACGATAAGGTGATGGTTCCCCGGAGAGGGACAAGCCTATGCTAGGATCATTAAAATATATAGGGGTGTAGTGGGTATGACAAATGCCTTTGGAGGGGGAGACCCAGGTTTGAGTCCCATTGTGATCCATCAGCCTATGTGTCCCTGAGCAAGACACTTAACCCCTAGTTCTCCAAGGGCATGCGACCTCTAACATATATAGCAATTGTAAGTTGCTTTGGATAAAAGCCTCAGCTAAATGACATGTAATGTAATGAAAGTGAAAGTTGTGATTGCTGAGTGCAGTCATTGAGGAAGAATGAAAAAAAGACGAGAAAATGTCTCTGGCCGTAGCAGGTTAAGCTTTAGCCTTTAACAATGTTTTAAGCCTTTATAGTATAAAATTGTGTTCTAGACAGATGAGAACACAGGAAAGGTAGTTAAAGGTACAGAACAGAGGAGGAAGTTTCACCACAAAGTCCAGACCGTGTGTGTGTGTGTGTGTGTGTGTGTGTGTGTGTGTGTTTGTGAAGATAACAGTTGCCTAAAAACAAGGAAACACCCTCCCTGTGAGGAGAGAATTAAGACAGGGAAAACTTGGTTCAGGGTTCATTTTAAGACGAGATCTTGGTGGACCAGCTCTCCATTACGGAAAAAAAGTTCCTGGTACCTGCCAACGGGTACTTTTTTTAGTACCACCTCAGTCGAGGTTCCAAGCGAGCTGAGCTGATACCAGAAGGTGATGTGAAAATCTCCAGGCTACTGATTGGTCGGAGAGAATCGTCACTAAATGAATAAAACCTTTATTGCCCCGAGGGGAATTTGTTTTACACTCAAGGGAGCCACATTTAAACGTTAAGCCCATACAACGGTAAAACAATAAAATAAATAAATAAAATACATTAAGACAATAAAACCACAGCAACAGCAATGAAGATTGAAAAACAGAACATAAAGAACCGACAACACACAGTACTGGTGGCGACATGCAGTCACCAGCCCACCAACTAAGATGATTTAATAACCTTAAATTAAATCATCTTGCACTGGATGGCAAAGGTCACCACACTCTGAATAAAAGTGAAATAATACATGTCAGAGTTGTTGTGTCTGCATTAAAACTATGCAGTTTCCTTTAAAAATAAAGCCGTTGCTGTGCTTTTGTGTATCTTGCTGATGTGTTGGCCGACCAGTTTGAAATCTATAATAGGGCACAGCTACTTATACTCTCCCGCAGTCTCAATGACTGTCCCTTGAATAATAACAAGTTGCAGTTTTCCTTGAATCAATCACCATTTCTTTTGTTTTTGAAATGAGTTTTGATTGCACCATTCATGAAAGAGGTCAACCTCCTCTGCAAACTAAATCAGTGAGCAGTTGGAATGGTGGTTAACACAATCATTAGTATACAAAAGAAATAACAGTGGTGATAAAACACATCCTTGTGGCACTCCCGTGTTTGTCATGATGGTTCTTGCCAGACTGTGACCCGCCCTCACATACTATTGTCTGCCAGTCGAAAAGCCCTGAATCCACTTTACAAGAATGAGGTTTACACCCATGTTAATCAGCTTATCTATCAACATGTGTGGCTGGATAGTCTTTAAAGCTGAAGAGAAGTCTGCAAACAGGATATGTACATGAGAAGCAGGTGTGTCAAGGTGACAGTATCATCCACTCCCTTTTTCTCTCTATAAGCAAACTGCAAAGTGTCCATGTGAGCATTGGTTTGTATTTTGAGATGAATTATGAAAATCCACTCAAAGCGCTTCATAGCAACAGAAGTGCCACTGGTCTACAATTATTCAGTCCGATTGGTTTGGGTTTCTTAGGAAGTGGTAAGATTTTACTGGTTCCACTTATTATTTATTATTTATTCATCATTGTCATTCTCTAGAGCTGTTCATACTGTTCATATTGTAATATAATAACATAATACCATTTATTCTATTTCAGAGCTGTTCATACTGTTCATATTGCAATATAATAACATATTACCATTTATTCTAGCATTCTTTGCACTATGCTCCACATTTAAAATCATAACTATCACAATTTACTCCTGCATACTTGGCACTCTTCATTGCACTATTGCCTCTATATTGTTTCTGTTTAGAGTGTGTATATATTAGTGTGTATTTATTGTTTGTTTTGTTTTGTGGTTATTTTTGTATGTGTACGTGCATTGTGAGCAATGATGATCCAAAGAAAACTTCCTCATATGTGTCCTCATACCTGGCAAATAAAGCTGATTCTGATTCTGATATCACTGGGACTTTGAGTGTGTCAAGTGATTTCTGAAACAGTCCTCTGAACACCGGACTCAGTTGTTCTTTGCAGCTCCTTAGGATGGTCCCTTCCAGCCTGTCAGGTCCGTCAGCGTTCCGTATCCTTATATAAGAAAAAATCCTCCCCGCTTCCTCACAGCTTACCGTGATTGGTGCATTTACTCTTCCATCGAGGCTGATTGGATTGACTGGCACGTCACTCTCCAATCTTGCAAAGCGTACCTTTAAGGCATTTCCTTGCTCGACTGTATGTACCGAGGTGTTGGAGTGGTGATTTTGCCCTATGATAGTTTTAATACCCCTCCTCCTGTCTTTATATTGTCTCTTGCCCTGTTTGATTTCCGTCTGTATTTCCTTCTAAATCAGCTTCCCTCCATGCTTAGTATTTGCTTTCAACAATCATTCATATCCACTAACAGTTTCTTAGTTTCGGTTGTAATCCAAGGTTTTGAATTAGCTAACTGTTTCACACGTTTTGTCGGGATCACATTATCCACATGTCCAAAAACCGCATGATAGTCGAGATCGACACAGTCCAAAACGCTCCACTCCATGCAGTCAAAACAGCCCTGCAGAGCTGTCACACAGTCATCATCCCAAACACGCACTGATGGGATTTTAGGTTTTTCCCTTCTCAGTTTTTGTTGGTAAGAAGGAAATAAAAAGACCTAACAGTGGTTTGTTGCTTTTATATGTTGCCATGACATAGATCGATTGCTTTTTATCCTCGCGTGGCGCACTTTACATATTGCCTGATAGTTGGGTAGCACAGATGACAAGGAGCAGCCATTAAAGTCACCCCCAATAAGGTTAGGAGTACCTTCAATCCTTGGATATGGTGGTATATCACATCTGTAGTCTCTTTGTGGTTTGCGTCAGGGGGAATATACACTAGACATACAAATAGTTGCCCAAACTCTTGTGGTAAATATGTAGGTCTGAGGGAAATTGATAGAAGTTCTAGATTTGGGGAATTTATGGTGTGTCTAATGATATGATGTCTACAACACTTGGTGTCAAAATGTAGTCCTCCACCGATTGATTTCCCAGTGGCTTATTGTTCTCTGTCAACTATTAACGGTGTACCTAAGCCAGAAAGGGAAAGACTGTCATTGTTAACTGTACGGTTTGAGCAAGTCTCACTGAAGCATAACAGACAACCGGCTCTGTATTCATACAGGAATTGCATAGAGGCATAGAGTTCATCTTATTTGTTCCTTCACATTAGAGAGGATGATAATTGGTAATGGAGGCTTAAATCTCTTAAATTTCTCTTTATTCTGACAGATGGCTGTTCAGTTGGACTTAGGCATTCCAAAGGAAAGTCTGTTGGAGGTGTCCACTGCAGCTGTGTTGTCAGACCAACCTGAAGTAACTGATCTCTGCCGTAGGTTATCATATTCATAGCTAGCGACATTCATTGCTGCCGCCAGCTTCTTTTGAAACTAATTTGGCTTCTGGCGGTGGAAACTTTTAGACACCGCAATATTGCACTAAGGGCAACCTGCACAATTGGTTCATTTACATTTTAGCATACAGTTAGCAAAAAAAACTGTAAGCAGTTGCACACTTTGTTTTCCCATCCTGCATATATTTAAACATTTGTTCTTATATTTTATTTTATTCTTATATTTTATTCCTGTTGTTATTATTGTCATTGGATGTATACTGTATGTATGTATATTATTTCCTAGTATCTCACTTATATTTATATTCTGTGTGTGACTAATGTGCGTGTGCTGCTGTAACACCGTCATTTCCCATTTTTTGGGATCAATAAATATCTATCTATCTATCTATCTATTTGGCAAGAATCAAAAGCCACACACCTTTGACTTTTCTGTGTCTGTGATTTTCTTAGGGGCTAAATTGCGTGGTATCAGATCGGTGCCAGTACTCGTCGATACCGATGCCAGCGTTTCAGGCAGCATCGGAGGCTATTCAAACATCTTCAGTATCTGTGACGCTGTTTTAGCTGTATCTGCCATCCCCGGGCTCCAGACAGAACCCCCCTCGCTGTGTATGTTACATGACTCCTTTAGAGTGTTGGTATTCTGACACCTTGATGTTTGCATTTACACAGCCTCCTGTGTGACTGGAGGATCTCAACATGCCAACAAGTCAGGTTTATTCAACCTTCACACATTGTTCTTGTTTTTCTCACTTCCTACCATTGTGTCATAGTAAGTAATATCTAACCAGGATTCCTCTTGCTTCCTACCCTCCTGCGTCTTAGTTTCACAGCCTGCTTCACTATGAGAGGTGACAGTTGTCACGGGTTCTCGTCACAAAAGCTGCGACAGACCCATGGGGGCCACAGCATCGCGCCTGGCAACACAGTTTCTGTCCTTGGTCTTCTTGCAGTACTACAGCAACGCACTAAGATCAACAGTTTTGAAAGCAGGGTCATGTGAAGGACAATAGTGTACTGCTGGAGTAGGTGCATGGGGAAGGGATGCCTAGTGTATCCCTTGCATGGACTGTAGTACCATGCTGCTTAGTTTAGTTATTTCTACGTATCTTATCAAACACTCAACACACTTTAAAAAAAAGTATATAATCCAGTAAAACACATGTCTGCATGTCATTCCTCCTTCTCTCCCCTTTATGTCTAAGTTGTCCGGTCATAATAAAAGCCTAAAAATGCCACACACAAAATCTTTAGAAAAAAAGATGTCCCTGTTTGAATCTCCCCTGCAATCCGTCTTCCTAGTGACTGTGTTCCTGTTTTTGGTTTTCTTTTTTTCACTTTGGATTTTGGACTTTGTTTTTGCATTTTTTGGATCTCTTTTGGCATTTCCCTGTATTTGTTAAATACACTTCAACTCTCTCGTGCCTGCCTGTCTCTGCGATTTGGGTCCTCAATTCATTATAAAATCATATTTTATTTCTTGATATGTTGTATTAACCTTTGTATTGTCTTCCTGCCAACTTGTTGTCAAAAATTAACCTTTTTTCTGTTTTTTTTTTTCACCAGTAAAACCAACTTATTACCACTAGTTTTACGCTTTTTTGGAAACTAACATTCAAACTTCATGTAAATGAAACTTTTCTAACTTTTGAGTTAAAATGCTGAATTATGTTGACGAATACTTAACATCAGGGGAACTTATGTTGAACTTTAGTCAGGATACTGTTTTCAACCCATTTCATTTTTGTTTCAAATGTTGTCAATTTAATAAAACAACCAAAATTTAATAAAAGTAGTGAACTGATCCTTCATTTCACTTACAAAGAGTGTTGAATGGATATATGTGTTTTTGGGGGAAATTATGTAGCAAGAAACACAAAATGTCTGATATAGAAACTTTGAAAATGGGTCAAATTTGACCCAAAGGACAACAGGAGGGTTGATAATCTGAATCTGCAAAGTCACTTAGGACTCTTTTTGTACTTTTTTTTTTGTATGTTTGTCAAATAAATGTCTTGGAGAAAAAAGTACAAAAAGAGTCCTCATTACTTTACTCTATCAAGCAAGGGACGAGCAATGCTGAGGAGGCTAGTCTGTTGATTACCAGGATATCTTCAAACTACTGAACAGATTTCAGTGACCATATCCCAGAAAAATCTACCTTCTTATCTTAAACAAAGACACTAAACTTTGTAGTCTCTGCTGTCAGAGATGATATCTCAATTTCCCTGGTCTGTAGCCAGCTCCGCAAATCTCTCCAGAAAGATTGCACTAAAACACAGAGAAAATACTATACAATTTTTTTTTCTCAATTTCTTTTTTTGCAAAAACAGTGCTACTTCAGTGATATCTAAATTGAGCATTTTCCAGGGAACAAGTGATTGCTTTTTTATGTGGATAGCACCACCATGTGGCCATTTTTAAAGGACTTACTATTTGGTCTGATAACGTTTGAAACACAAGGTCTAAAATCAAACTTGGAAGTATTTACTTAAGTAAAAGTACTAATACCGAACTGTTAATATACTCTGTAAATGTACCCCTGCGTTGAAAGCGTTACTTAAGTAAAAGTATGTAAGTATAAGTAATATGGACTTAAAAGTAAAAGTAGTCAATGCAGAAAAAATCCTCCCATTTTAGAAAGTTTTAAAGGATCCAAAACTTCCAGATCCAGAACGCCAAAACATCTTTAGTGGTCTAATCATTTCAGCTGGACTTGTTGGCCAATATACTGTTGGCTAGTTTCATTTATATTAAAACAGTGCATTTTATATACTACATGTAGGGATGGGTGAAATGGAGAAAATGAAATATCATGATATTTCTGACCAAATACTTTGATATCAATATTGCGATTGTATTGCAGGGTTGACAACTGGTGCTTATCAATATATTTACACAATGAGATTTGTGATAAATAATCATCAGTAATGTGGATAGTGGGTAAAGGCAAATAATAGTAGCTAGAAAAGTCTGGTAGGTTTACTGTAATGTAGCCTGTAGAACTAGGAAAAGACAACACTTACTGTATGTCATATCACGATATTATAATATCCAAAATCTAAGACATTATCTAGTCACATATCATGAAATCGATGTAATATCGGTATATTGCCCGACCCTAACTACATGGGTTTTGTGTGCAAAAATGTGTAAAGTAACAAGTAACTAAAGCTGTCAGATGAATATAGTGGAGGAAAAGTACAATACTTGTCTCTGAAATGTAGTAAAAGTAGTAAGTGGTATGAAAAGAAAAGACTCAAGTAAAGTACAAATACCTTAACATTTGTACTTGTTTACTCTATACTCAAACAGGTTATCTGCCATTTTAAATGGTTAATTATTTAAAATGGCAGATAACCTGTTTGAATAGAGAATCATAATAAACTAAGGAAAACAGGAAACAAGTGGTGGAATGTAACATTTAGTACATTTACTCAAGTACTAGTATACAATAGTCAAGTATTGTTTGGCATCAAATTATACTTTGGGCAAGATTTTGGGCATAGGCGTA
Organism: Etheostoma spectabile; assembly: GCF_008692095.1. NCBI lineage: Eukaryota > Metazoa > Chordata > Actinopteri > Perciformes > Percidae > Etheostoma > Etheostoma spectabile. Next base: position 32,032,418 of record NC_045741.1, read on the forward strand.
ATTTACACGGAGTATGGGAAGATTACAACCCCCCCATTAATCAAAACTGGTCACTGCAACCCACCCCAAAAAAGCTACTATAATTTCCTTTACATAAATAAAATTGCTTTTAGGTACCACTTTCTGACAAGTCAGGGTCTATAAGCATTAAATAATGCTTTATTAATGGTTGATAAGTAATTACCTTATGCCTCATGGATAAGGAATAAGCCATTAATAACAACAATTACAATAACAGCCTAACTTTGGGGTTGCCAGGTTGTGGAAAACCTCCATTTCCATTAATGACTTGCTAGCCAAGACATGCCTATCTCAAAATGTTGCTGTTACATGCAGTGTGAATTTCCAAAGTCAAGAACACATTTTTCCGATCATTCCGACATCATATGAATGCATCACATATGTCTTATCTCGCAGTGTTAGATAGATGGATAGATAGATAGATAGATAGATAGATAGACTTTTATTGATCCCAAATTGAGAAATGTCAGTGCTTAAAGGTGCTCAAAGCAATGTTGGGTGACGTTACTTCTTGTTGACATACAAAGTATTTTCAAACAAAACAAGACTAGCTCACCCCTCCCTCCTCCTCATCACGTCCCCTCCCTTCTGTGCTTCCGCGCACTAACCCCACCCCCCCACCCCCACCCCCAAAATCCTTCTTGCAGATAGCGAGGAGATGTTTTTTACAGTTTATTCTGGCTGTATGTTGCAACAAACGCTGTAGCCTAGAACATGCGTGACATGGCTTAGTGCACCTTTAATATCAGACACACAGCACACTTACAGAATATACGATAAATGATAAATAGGATAGAAGATGAGAACAAAAATAAAGATAAAAAATACAAAAGTAAAAACATATAAACACACAAGTTGGGAATAAAAATGTCCAACTACTTAAATAGTATTTATATAGATGTAAGTAAAACCTATGTATGCGCAATGTGCACTTATTGCAGTTGTAGCAGTTGGTGTCACACTGAAGCTCTCGGAGCCTCTTAGAGAAGGTGCGCCGCTGTTGGTCCAGTGTGTGTGTGTGCGTGTGTGTGTGTGTGTGTGTGTGTGTGTGTGTGTGCACGGGGAATCTCCAACATTCTGCTGCACACGTTGAAAGATCTCAGCTTCCTCAGGAAATGGAGTTTGCTCACCCCCTTCTTGTAAACAGCAGTGCTGTTGATTTTCCAGTTCAGCCTGCTGTTGATGTTGACACCCAGGCATCTGTAATCCTCCACCATGTCCACATCTCCACCCAGAATGCAAAGGGTCTGCAGAGCTGTTCCTCCTGAAGTCAATCACCATCTCTCTGGTCTTATCCACGTTCAGCAACAAGTGATTCTTACCAGCCCACTCCACAAAGTTGTCCACCAGCGTTCTGTCCTCTCCCTCTTGTCCATCCCTTACCCACCCAACAACTGCAGAGTCATCAGAAAACATCTGCAGGGTGACATGACTCTGAGTTGCAGCTACTGAAAGTCTGTGTTGTATATGCAGTGGTGGATTTGGCACCTTGGGGGCTTAAGGCAAACACAGCTGATAGCATTTGGTTATAATACATCCATGCATTTTAGCACATGGATTTTTAGAATGACATACTTATTAGTTGAAGAGTAAGAAACAACATTTATCATAAGTTTTTTAAAAGGTGTTAATGGGGCCCAAGTACTGTATAATGTACAGCTCTGTGTATAAGGTGAACAAAAAATGAGACAGGACAGTACCCTGTGGAGCCCCTGTACTACCACATTAGACAGAACAAAGTCCAGAAGGACAAACTGTGGTCTGTAGGGCTGTCCTCGACTAAAGAAATTCTTAGTTGACTAACACTTACATGATTTTGTTGACTAATCAATTAGTTGATTTAATCAACAGAGCTATGCACTTTAAGAGGTGGTTAAGACTAGAAAAGCACAATACAAATGTAGTTAATTAACCATCTGTAAAACTGAGTTTCTACACAATTAATCTTGCAAAAGCACCACTTTAAATATTGTGTTCACCAGAAATGTGCTCATACGTTTCTTGGAAATCAGTAACTAAGCATGAATAAGCATAAAAAATGACTTATCAGCTAAAGAAATCTTAGTCAATTACGGGACAGCCCTAGTGGACTGCCTGTCAGGTAGTCGGTGAGCCAAAATCAGAAATCAAAATAGGGCCTACGTGATTCTCACAGTGCTGCTGCTACCATCCTGGTCCGAAATTTAAAATTGATAGATGAAATAGGCAATGAGTTTGAAATTATATAAAACCACTGTGTGATTTGGGCATCAGAAACTCCCCTTTTAGGTCTAGGTCTGTGTGAACCACACACCATACAGGGACACCTTCAAACAAGTGTCTTTGAACTCTTATTCTGTTTCGTTCTCCAAATCCTGTACTTTTTAATCGTCCAAAAAGTCCAACTAATTATACCGTGTAACCATCATTTTGAATTAACTTATTTGTCACATTCCCATCATGGTAGGCCACCAGGTAGGCCTAGGCCTAGTATCTGGGCCCCCATATCAATAGGCTTCCTACATTACCTTGCTACGAGTACACAGTCGAAGCGAAATGCTTTTATCCCTGAAGCCTATTTGGTGTATGTGTGTAACACGGATGTTCCTATTTTTCAGGTAATCACACGTTGATCTTACTGGAATTCAGCATAAGCGCAGTTGTTTCCTGCCTCCACCCATCTCCGATCGTCGTCCGACACAAGCCGAACGTTTCCGAGAAGTAACTCGTGGTCTCATTTCATTGGCGAGACGTTCGTCCAATGAGCCGCGGCCATCTGTGCAGGGCTTGTCGCCGTTGAAATTCTCAGGTTACATTTCCTCGAGGCTTTAATAGCTGGTTTCACCTCAAATCTGCTGTCTCTAACTCCCTGGCACCGGTGAGAAGAAGCAGCCAACATGAAGCTCCCAGTGGCGATTCTCGCAGTTTTTGCATCGATAGCTGTCACCATTGACGCTACCGTCTACTTCAAGGAACAATTTCTGGATGGAGGTAACGCAAACGTTACTGGAACTTAATGCCAATGGCATGTCTTCTTGTTCTATGGATACAAAAATGTGTTGTGAAAGTGGCTGCTTAACGTTAACTGCCTTTAACAGTAGCTATCAGTTGGCAATTTGTCTTTAATATTTGTCCCTTTTTGACAAAAAATATTTCTTTGAAAATAACCTTACTGTATTAATTTAACCCATCAAGAGGCTAGGCCACGTTATGTATAATAACGGTTAACGTTATGTTAACGTCATTAGAGAGCTAAAAAAAACTAGCTAAAATGGCACAATATAGCTAGCTAGTATTGTGCCACATTGACTTAACGGTTAAGTCAGTGTCCTAATGTTATTTTAAAAATGGAATGGGTAACACCGAATGACAGCCTCGTATGTAGCTAGCCAAGTTCAAATATTCTTTCACTTTTGATATCGCATTGAACTGTATTGACGGCTTTCATATGAAATCCCCATGGATATATAGCTAGCTAGCTACGTGAAATACTGTTCAGCCGCAGTGACGTTTGTACGTTAGGCTTTTCTGTTAAAACTACCGACTGTCCTCAATGTCCCGAACCAGTTAGAATAAAAGCAGAACTTCAATGGGAAATGTAAAAGAAAAAAGGGCCCGTAGCCCTGGTGACTGTATTTAGCTAAGATTTGAGTGCAAACGACTAAAATGTGCTTAAAACAGTATTACTAGTAAATAATTAGTAATAACAATTTGTGAGGCACCACCAAACCCCCTGTCATTGACAGATATGCTCATTTATATTCTCTTAAAAATGTAGGCTTTTATAATGAAGCCGTCTTCGAATACAAAACAGCAAGTTTAAGTAGGCTTATATCTGTTTTTTTGGGAAATTATGTTAAAAGAGACTCAAAATGTATGATATAGAAACTATGTGTTTGATGTACTATGGTAGAGTATATCTATTAACCGGAAAAAGCAGGCAGTCAGTAACCAGTTAAGTTGGATTCCTGTGTTTTCAGATGGATGGGAGAGCCGGTGGGTCGAGTCCAAACACAAGTCAGACTATGGCCAATGGAAACTGAGTGCTGGGAAGTTTTATGGGGATGCTGAGGCGGATAAAGGTAACTGATACAAATACTTGCACATGGTGTTTTGTCATGCAAATGTACTGTATGTAAAAGAGGTTTGTGTATGTGACCTGTTCTAGGAACAGCCACTACAAAGACAAAGGCCTGTAAAGTACTGACATTATCCAGAACTGGATAACCTGACAGGGGGCCCAGTGGCTGGTTTGCAACAGATTCCACTCCATTATCAACATCCTAAATCTTAATGCATAGGGTTTTCTGTGCTTGAATACTCCCTGGCTCCAGGTTCACTCTGTTGTAATTTGAGCAAACGCATATTCATTAAGAAATATATAACGCTAAATACATTTTTGAGACAAGACCCCTATCCAAGATACAATCTCTTCTTCCACAAAGAATACATTACCCTATTTCTATTAGTAATTAGTTAGTACTTTTCCAGCTTATTTTACTGTTTACTCACAAAATACTTTTAGCTCACTTTGGTTTACCCTTCCTACAACTGGAGCAAACGTGGTACCGAATGACATTGGCACAAAGTAGGTGCACTTTCTTTGCTTTTACAAATTAATGGCATAAGTGGAGCCACAGTAAACAGTAGAGGTCACACTGCAATCGGTGAATTTACAAAAGGGATATAGCACAGCACATGTCTTAACCTACTTCACAAGTACGCTTAACACCAGAAGGATTGTACAGCAAATTGCCACAAAGTAAACATGCAGCCGATTAATAGAGCGATAAGAGATTGTTTGCTAGTTAATCGATAGCAGATGTCATTGCTCTTTCTGGACGGGTGATCAATTAAATAAATGCTGACAATGGGCTGGCCTCCCTATGTAAAGTCTATGTTCAGGAAACACTGCACAGTAATCCTGGAACTTTTGCCCAATGTGCCCAGCTGATGCAGACTTGGTTATATTCATAAGCACTACAGTAAGTCACAGAGTATCTGGCACATAAAAAGAATTCATGATATTAGAATGAAACTATTTTTGCAAGGGAAACCTGTTTAAAAAAGAACTTGCAGCATCATCACAAACAACAAACAAAATCCATAAATAGCCAATATAATAATAATAATAACAGCGGAGCACTTACTGTGTTGCACCGACTGCAACAGGAAGTCATTCCTACCACAGGCAATGCAACTTTTTAACACTTCATCAATGAAGGGTAGAGAAGATTCATATGCATCACAATACTGCACTGAGTGCAACTTGCACATACATAGGTTTTACTTACATCTTTTATGAATACTATTTTAAAGTAGTTTTTAGCAGAATGTTTATTCCCAACTTGTATATACATTCTTTACTTTGTATTTTTTTAATCTTTATTTTATGAACAGTTATTCTTGTATTTTATCGTATTTATTATACCATGTAGATTCTGTGTGTCTGATGTTTTGCTGCTGTAGCACGGAAATTTCCCAATTTGGTATCAATAAAGTCTAATTTAATTAATCTTTAGTGCTTGTCACTGTCAGCTGTTCACTCCTAGTTTTCCCCCCAACTGTACCTGTACACCAGGTATCCAGACCAGCCAGGACGCCCGCTTTTACGCCCTGTCTGCTCGCTTCGAGCCTTTTAGCAACGAGGGAAAGCCCCTGGTCGTCCAGTTCACCATCAAGCATGAGCAGAAGATTGACTGCGGCGGCGGCTATGTCAAGATCTTCCCGTCTGACCTCGACCAGAGCAACATGCATGGAGACTCCCAGTATTACATCATGTTTGGTGAGTCATGCTTGTCATGTGGAGGCACTGAGGCCTGACCACAGAACACAACTGTGGAAGGAGAGAGCACTTGAAACAATGTTTGATGCGTCTTCCTGATTGGTTATTTTAACATTCAGCAGTTTAAAATGTAGTTGTTACTAAGTTTTTAATGTAAGTTACATTTAAATAAATCCTGTATCGTTACCTGTGTCTCCAGGGCCTGACATCTGTGGATACAGCACAAAGAAGGTCCATGTGATCTTCAACTACAAGGGCCAGAACCACCTCATCAAGAAAGACATCAAATGCAAAGTAAATACTGCCTAAAGCCTGTTGAACATTTTTGTTTTTTGTGAAAATAATGATGATAATGGAAAAAAACAAAAAAATCATACACTTTACAACGTCGACATATCCCCTCCCCTCACTTAGACAAAATTTAAAAAGATGTACTTTCCCATTTTCTAGTGTAGACATCCAATCTGGTAAACTATTTGTTTGACATTTTTTCAAATTCTGAAACTCTTGTTATCTCACTAGCCCACTCCTGATTGACAGCACCACATCGTTCCTCCATCCTCTTAAAATAATCTGTCAGGCTATCATTACACTAGTCTGGACCCATCTTTTTATGCTTCTTATCCCGCATGGGATTGACCCATCTCCCAGAACAAATAATCTTGGGTTGAATGGAACCTGGGTCCCTGCAGTCCGACATGAGTTGTCATGTAACCTTTAACCTGATCACAGAACCATAGGACATAAAGTAATTGACCGTCTTCTGTCATACATTTCCAACAATTTGGAAACCTCAGACAAACCCGGCCTCTTGGTGGGAGGCCATCTGCATCATCATCCAGTGTAATACTCGGATACCTTTCCCATGTCTTCTTGAGGGCGGACCAGGGTTCATGCGAACATTAACTGAAAGATTCTTGCTCACTCTGAATTCCCTTTTACCCCCTCTCTCCAGGATGATGAGCTGACCAACCTGTACACACTGATCCTGAATCCAGACCAGACATACGAGGTGAAGATCAACAACGAGAAGGTGGAGTCCGGCTCCCTGGAGGACGACTGGGACATGCTGCCCCCAAAGACGATCAAGGACCCAGAGGCCAAGAAGCCCAGCAACTGGGACGACAGGGCCAAGATCGACGACCCCAACGACACCAAGCCTGAGGTAGGAGATAAGGGAAGTGTTCTTTGTACTTAGATAGCTGGAAGCTGGTATTAAGCTTTAAAGAACTGAAAAAAAATACAGACGTGTCAAATCGTCAACACTACAATCTGGATAACTCAATTACCCACGTATGGGGGTCAGGGCTTCTCTTGAAGTTATTAAGATTATTCAGTAAACCAGATTCTCGGAACAGTTCCCTGGGTTTCTTTTCAGACCCAGCTTACATTTTTTTAGGGCAGATAGAGAAAGTTCATCGCAGTCGAAACCAAATGCTGGACTGATAGTTGTTGGATGTAGTTGTTTTCAATAACTGTGCGCTTTTATGTAAAAAAAAATAATTCTAAATCATCTTAAAGCCAGCTTTAAATAACTTGAGAAATCCAGGCTTGTGTCCCTGTTTGTATGATGTGCATTGTGCTATACCAGTGGGGTTTTGTTTTTACAATTAGGACTACAGTGGTAACTTATTGTGCTGTCTTCCAGGAATGGGACAAGCCAGAGACCATCCCTGACCCTGATGCCAAGAAGCCTAGTGACTGGGACGAGGACATGGACGGAGAGTGGGAACCTCCCATGATCACCAACCCAGAGTACAAAGTACGACTTTCACAGTCCAGGAGATGGGCTGGAGCTTTTATTGATCACCATTTGAAATTCCTTTACCAGTGTTTGTGAAGAAATTAATGTATTTTAAAAAGTGTGTAATTAAAGTTGACATTTTAAAGGTTGGGGGGAGTCTTATTCTGAAGGCATTACTTCTATTATAGAATTGGTCTAATAACCACTATCATCACTAGTCCTTACCTCTCTTGTGTTGTCTTTGCAGGGCGAGTGGAGTCCCAAGAAGATTGACAACCCTGACTACAAAGGAGTCTGGGTCCACCCCGAGATCGACAACCCAGAGTACACTCACGACGTCACTATGTACAAGTTTGAGAAAATTGGAGTACTGGGCCTGGATCTGTGGCAGGTAAAGATTATTGTTCACCCATCGAGAGTCGTAATAACTGAAATACCGAGCCTAAGTATACGTACACACAGACTTTTTTTGTGCTGAATGCCTTGAGGAAACCATGCTAATGTGTTGGGTGTCTTTGTTCAGGTGAAATCTGGCACCATCTTTGACAACTTCCTGATCACTGACGATGTCAAAGAAGCAGAGGAGTTTGGGAAGGAAACCTGGGGAGTTACTAAGGTAGGACACTACTCAAATACTACAGTATTCTATAGTAAACAAAATTATCCATTTGTCTATTCATTTTTGTTTTATTTAGCTTACATGCTTGGTTTTGTCAAGAATAATGAGAAATGCATATAAAATAAACACTCATCAGTACTTGGAGTTATTCAGTTGAAAGTAAAGAATGCAGCCCAAAGTTCTTGGGCTTATCCTAAGTTACAGAGGTCCGCTGGACCGAGCGTTAGGCTCTATGTGGAAAACAGTGGCAGAGACTTGCAGTTAGGGAGTTCCATGGTGAACCCGTGAAAGCCGTTGCCGTAGATACTGTGTACGGTAAAGCCAGATGCTTACTGCGGTCAAGCAGTCATGCCCGGCGAGGAGGCGGCTGCATGGCTATCACAGACAGGTCCGCATGGGTTTGTGAAAGAGCTGCACGCTCTGTGCAGCTATCCACTGAAATAAGATTCTACCCAATTTAAATATATAAAAGAAAATTAATATGCTGTGGTCAATGTTGTTATTGTGGCGCACTGCCACAAATAAATCAACGTATGGTAAACAGTGCTGCAGAGTTGGGGGGTGTGCTGCTAAGGGGAGTGTGTTAAAGTCTCCGTCTGAACACTGGTTGGTCGGCTGGCCGTGCAAGTGCACTGTTAAAACAGTCTGTGTTCTGCTGCCTGTGTGTTATTGGGTAATAATGTCCAACTTCCCTGAAGTAAATCTAAAGATCTTAGCGGCGTCCTTGCCTTCTTGGCTGCTTTTGATACCTTTTGATTGGCAGAGCCACGCCTTTTTGTTTCCTAATCTTGTACACAAAGACATTTTTATTTTTTTCTTACTGAATCCAGAATAACTGTAGAATTGTACAATGTCATCTGCAATGTGAACATAGTGGAAGCCTAACAGCAACGCTGCACCTTTTTTAAATACCAACACCTGTTGAAAACATGAAAACAATCTGTCTCCCCCCCAGGGCCCGGAGAAGAAGATGAAAGACGAGCAGGAGGACATGGAGAGGAAAGTCAGGGAGGAGGAGGAAAAGAGCAAGAAGGACACTGAAGGCGGTGATGAGGAAGAGGAGGAGGAGGAGGAAGATGGCGAGGAGGAGGACGAGGCAGAGGAAGACGGCGAGGAGCTGGAAGAGGACGCTGGGACGGAGGAGGACAGTGATGTCAAAGAGAAGGACGAGTTGTAGAGCAAAAGGACCCGGTTGGCAGACTGCTGTGTGCTTCTCTCTGCAGGTTCGATAGAGAATCAGCAAAAAGCCCTATGGACTCTGGCCTTTCATACAGCAGCCTTTTATTCAGGTGTAGGGGTGGGGGAGGGTTGGAAGGTGGGGTCAGCTCAGATTCTTTTTTTTTTTAATTATTGATTCCCTTGTTGTGTTTTTCTAACCTTCAAAGAAGAGAAGGGTTCACATGTTTCCTCTGTTTTATGTGTCTGCTTTGGTTGAGAATGTTTTTATTTAATGTGGTTTACCAACGTGTGTGTGCGTGCGTGTGTGTGTGTCACAGAGCCAATTCATTTTTATTATTGACTTTGTTTGGATGTCCAGTATATCGAGGGCCTGTGATGTCTGGTACATAAACTGTTACTTCTCCTGTGCAATGTAGTACGTTTTTTTTTTTGTTTTTTGTATTTTTTTTTTTTTTTTTTAATTGATCCCTTCATAATTTATTCAATTGTTAAAATGATTCTCTAAAAACCACATGTCAGTTCCCAAAGCTGTTTTCTGGCCATATGTCCTTCCTCAACTCTTGTGTGGGCATTCCTAATGCGTGTGTGTGTTTTTGGTTGAGAGTAAGCCTGCATTAGACAAACTGTGATTTTTACAATCTCCATTTTCTCATTGTTCTGAATGAGTGACTGTCCTGTGGGAGCACACTGTTCAGTTTCAGTGAATAAATTGATGCCTCTCTCTACAAGCTTATGACTGTTTTCTATTGTGTATTTTTTTGTTTTTTACTATTTTTTTTTGGGGGCATTGACAGCCGAAGACATGGAAGGGGGGGGGGGGGGGGGGGGGGGGGGGGAATGATATGCAGCAAAGGGTTGAAGTCAGAGTTGAACCCAGGCCCGCTGCATCAAAGACTAAACCTCTATATGTGCACTCGCTCTACCAACTGAGGTAGTGGTCAGTCTTATTTCAGTGTGGTGACATTTTTCTTTCATCCTGGAATACTGTGAGTACTATAGACCTTATCTGGCAATTCAAGACTAGTCATACGATAACAGGGTTTTGTATCGGGGAAGGTGGTTAGATTAGATTCAACTTTATTGTCATCACACATGTACAGGTACAATGCAACGAAATACAGTTTAGAGAGCCTCCGAGCCGCAGCTAGTGAAAGCGCCGCCACATCAAATTTGACGGCGCCGCCGTCCAATTGACCCGAGGACAACAGGAGGGCTAATTAGCAAATCACGTGACAAAGACAATAGACAAGTTCTACTCATCTCATATGCAACCAAAAGCATCTTTTTTTTTTTTTTTTACAAATCCATATTTTGTATAGTTACCGACCATGAGTAAACTATTACTTCGATACATATTAGGGACTACTAAGGTCTATAAAAAGAGACTTCAGATACAGTATTAGGGACCACTAAGGCTATATAAAAAGGACTTCAGATACAGTATTAGGGACCACTAAGGTCTATATAAAGGACTTCAGATACATTTAGGGACCACTAAGGTCTATAAAAGAGACTTCAGATACAGTATTAGGGGACCACTAAGTCTATATAAGAGACTCAGATACTTATTAGGGACCACTAAGGTCTATATAAAAGAGACTTCAGATACAGTTAGGGGCCCACTAAGGTCTATATAAAAGACTTCAGATACAGTATTAGGACCACTAAGGTCTATATAAAGAGACTTCAGAACAGTATTAGGGGACCACAAGGTCTATATAAAAGAGACTTCAGATACAGTATTAGGGGACCACTAAGGTCTATGAAAAAGCATCCAAAGAGCACCATGTCATGGGACCTTTAAGTCAGTGGACGGCTGGAATCAAGGAGGACATTCACATCAAATGGCAGAGAGCAGGGAAATGCACAGGTATGGGTTGCCCGGGCAACTTCCTGTTTGCCCTGATTGGCTTAGCTGCCCCACTGGTGAAAGAGCCTAAATAAACTTTTCTTTCTTATTTTTGGTCTGTTTTGGCTGCATTAATTCGATAATACGCCAATCATTATTAAAGTTAAATTAAAGCAACATCATCCAGTCTTGCCCTCAGCAATATCAGTCATGTGACTTTGTTTACTGTTGGTTAATTCATCTGGTATTTAACAGGTATCAGGTGGGAGTTAAACATCTATCTAAATTATTAAAAACATTTTTTTTTTAAGTTCCTTAATTTAGTTGAAATGAATCCAACATATTAATAGCAAAGATAAATTGGCCTATGTGTGAAAAAAAATTACATTACATATTGGAGATAAGCTTACTATAGGTAACTATGGTAGCTTACTAGCCATACAGCTACACTTAAAGATTCATTGTGCCTTCCACGTGTATGTTTAATGTTAACACATGATGCATACATAGTGATAATTTATTTCCATCAGTTCAACCCAGTTAAATATGCAACTCAATTGTATACAATATATGTAGTAGGGAGTCCCTACTTGGTCTCTCTTCAACTAAGGGGTCCCTGGCCTCAACCCCTGCTCTAGAGATTAAAAGAAAATGGACAGGGTCAGATAAACTAATGAACCAGGTGAAAAGACACACTCTTGCTCCGAGTTGGGATATTTCCGACGGCACTTGAAGGCGGCAGCGTGTTGTGCCTTGCCTCTAGCAGTAGCTAGATGGCGTCCGTGCCCAGCCTTCTCCGCGTCACTGAGACAGCTGAGTCACACGTACATTTAGCTAGAGTAGAGCAAGATAAATAGATAGCTAGTGTGCGCAAAAGAGTCTACAGTCGAGAAATTCTAGTAAGTAAACTGATTTGGACCCCAACTGCCTCTGACACCACGTCGAAAGATGCTGACGATAACACTGAAGACCCTCCAACAACAGACGTTCAAAATAGAAATAGACCCAGAATTGACGGTGAGTAACGTTATAAGTTAACAGGGCAGAAGTAAACACGGTCAGGCCGGGAGGGCTGCCATATGGACTGTAGCATACGTGAATGTTAGCTAATGTTAACGCCAGCCGCCGTAAAGGCTGCTCAATTCTTTAAAGGAGATAGGCGAATTATTTTGCTTATCTAAAAAAAAAAAAAGTAACGTTAGGTCAATGGGACAAATATGCGTAAGTTGGAATCTAGCAACAGTAACAGAGTTCATTGGAGGCAACGTAGCTTGAGCGTTAGCTCGTGTAAAATCGGAATTGAGCTAGTTTCCCTTCAAAGTAAAAGCGTATAACAACTGTAAACAAGCACTCAAAGCGCACCATACAC
>NC_045741.1:32044972-32076883 GCF_008692095.1 Etheostoma spectabile
AAACACCGTAACCAAAGTTACGTTTTCATTTGCTAAATACAGTGAAATGTATAGTAAATAATTATTCTGGCTCCTCCTTGACTTTTCGTCTTGGTATACGTTACAGTGTATGTGCGACATAGAGGGTTTATATTGAAAACACCAACCGGAAATGTTCTTTAAACGTTCTCTGAGCTTGACAGTGTTTGACTTGTGTCTTGTCTCACCATGAATGACGGTGCAATATTGTAAACCTCCTATCTTTAATATAGTAATGGGAATATATGAATAGTAAATCTGTGGAGGAGCTAAGAACACAGCATTTCGAAATGTTATATCATTTAGTAAGTAACATGGAGTACTTTATATCAGGTGTGTTGAGCTAATAATGGTTCCTGTGAAGTGTCATCACGTGATTCACAATGACCATAACAGTCATGGCACTACACAACTAACCCTAACACCAACTTATTACCAATACATTCACACTTATTTTTTGGAATTCATGGCCAATAAGCCTCTTTTTATAGGAAATTATACATCATTTTGAAATTATGATTTATTTCGACCACAGGAAGCTATGTTGATGGACAATCACTGGTGTGTGTATGTCATAATTTTGTCAGGAGACTGTTATGAAACCATTTTATATTTTTTCAAATGCTATACAATTGAATACTCAAAATTCAATGAAAGTAGTTATCAAGTATTATCAATTGTACTTACTTTTTGGGTAATTTGGTTACCTATATTTCGGATATAGAGGTTTTTGAAAACAGGTCAATTTTGACTCGAGGACAACGTGAGAGTTAAACCGTTTAAATTATTAGGATTACATATTTGGCTTAAAAGACCATAACGTTACACCATGTTGTGAAGAAAGATTATCATACTGTGTTTATTTGCTTATTTACTAGAGTCCGACTGATATATCGGCGGGCCGATATTATTGGCCAATATTAGGCATTTTCCGATCTATCGGTATCAGCATTTATAATGTCCGATTTAAAAAAATAATAATATTCTTTCATCCAATTCATTTATAATGACAAATTATTCTGATAAATGAATATTTAAAAAATAGAAACGGATGGTCAACCATGTTATGAGCGTTGGCGTTGCATAGTGTGTTTTTGTTCAAATGACTTTAAGTTTCCTATCTTAAGTTTGTATTTTTATACGTTTTATTTATCAGAACTTGAATATAGTTTGATGTTCCTCTGTTCTTTTGTGACAATAAAACAAATTATTATCATATTATTTTAGTGAGAACTCATAAATAACTACATGTAACTAATGTTAGGGGAATTTGTTTATGTTTTTTAACACTTTTCTGGATTTTTTAAATAAATATATATTGACATATTAGATTTTTAAATAACCAAATATTCGTATCGGTATCGGCCTTATCTACCAGAAAAGTTATGTATAAGAAAAATATGTCTTCATTTCTTAATTGCTTAAAAGAGGAGGCAATCACCGAGACGTATAAATCAAATAAAATTAATCTAATTTGAAATTTGGGGGGCACAAACCGGATTTTGGAAAGTGGGGGGAACATGTCCTCCCTGTCCCCAGTTGAAGTTACGCCGTAGACGGCAGCAACAGTCAGACCTTACACTGACTCTAATTTGAAAGTGTAACATTTGATGTTGTTTCAGTTTCAATAACTCCAGGGTTTTCCCTGCTAATTTAAGGCTAAGGTGCAGCACCTATGTCAAATAATTCGGGAGCATCAAAACTAACTAAATTACTTTTGTCAGAACTAATGGTTGTAGTTGGACTCTGGTGGACTTATTCGGCAAGTTCTGTAATTAAGGTTTTTGATTGTTTTATTTGTTTATTTAGTACCTGCTCTAGCTTTTCCAACATTTTAAACACAGATAATGTAATAATATTGGTCCAAAATTATGTCAAATTGCATTTTTTTCCTTCATTTTTTGTTAAATGTAACATTTTCTGTAGGGAGGACCCTTAAACCCTCCGACAAAGATGTGCACCTACAGTGGTGTGAAAAAGTGTTTGCCCCCTTCCTCATTTCCTGTTCCTTTGCATGTTTGTCACACTTAAGTGTTTCGGAACATCAAACCAATTTAAACAATAGTCAAGGACAACACAAGTAAACACAAAATGCAATTTGTAAATGAAGGTGTTTATTATTAAAGGTGAAAAAGTGATTGTCCCCTAAACCTAATAACTGGTTGGGCCACCCTTAGCAGCAACAACTGCAACCAAGCGTTTGCGATAACGTGCAATGAGGCTTTCACAGCGGGCGGCTGTGGCTCAGTGGTAGAGCGGTTGCCTGCCAATCGGAAGGTTGGTGGTTCGATCCTCGCCCCTGCAGTCATTGTCGAAGTGTCCTTGGGCAAGACACTGAACCCCGAGTTGCCCCGGTGCTGCGCATCGGAGTGTGAATGTGTTGAATGTTTATCTGATGAGCAGGTGGCATTGTACGGCAGCCCCGGCCACAGTGTACGAATGTTTGTGAATGGTGAATGTTCCTGTAGATGTAAAAGCGCTTTGAGCAGTTGTTAAGACTGGAAAAGCGCTATATAAATACAGCCATTTACATACATTACAGCGTCCTGGAGGAATTTGGCCCATCATTTTGCAGAATTGTCCTAATTCAGTACACAGAGGGTTTTCAAGCATGAACGGCTTTTTAAGGTCATACCACAACACATCCAATAGGATTCAGGTCGGACTTTGCTAGGCCACTCCAAAGTCTTCATTTTGTTTTTCTTCAGCATTCGGTGGTGGACTTGCTGGTGTGTTAGGATCATTGTCCTGCTGCAGAACCAAGTTCGTTTCAGCTTGAGTACACGAACAGATGGTCGGACATTTCCGTCAGGATCTCTTGGTAGACAGCAGAATTCATAGTTCCTTTTATCACGGCAAGTCTTCCAGGTCCTGAAGCAGCAAAACAGCCCAGACCATCACACTACCACCACTATATTTTACTGTTGGTATAATGTTCTTTTATGAAATGCAGTGTTCTTCTACGCCAGATATACTTGGACACAAACCTTCCAAAGAGATCCACTTTGTCTTATCGGTCCACAGAATGTTGTCCCAAAGTCTTGGGATCATCAAGATGTGTTGTGGAGAAATGAGAAGAGCTTTGATGTTCTTTTTGCTCAGCAGTGGTTTTCTCCTTAAGAACGCCATTTTTGCCCAGTCTTTTCCTGATGGTGGAGGCATGAACGCTGACCTTAACTGAGGCAAGTGAGGCCTGCAGTTCTTTGGACGTTGTGTGGGGTGTTTTGTGACCTCTTGGATGAGTCGTCGCTGCGCTCTTGGGGTAATTTGGGCGGCCGGCCACTCCAGGGAAGGTTCACCAGTGTTCCATGTCTTCGCCATTTGTGGATAATGGCTCTCACTGTGGTTCGCTGGATTCCCAAAGCTTTGGAATGGCTTTATAACCCTTTCCAGACGATAGATCTCAAATACTTTCTTCTCAATTGTTCCTGAATTTCTTTGGGTCTCGGCATGATGTGTAGCTTTTAAGGATCTTCTGGTGGACCTTACTGTTCAAGCAGCTCCTATTTAAGTGATGCCTGATTGTGAACAGGTGTGGCAATAATCAGGCCTGGGTGTGGCTAGAGAAATTGATCTCAGGTGTGGACAACCACAGTATAGTATGTTTAACAAGGGGGGCAATCACTTTTTCACACAGGGCCATGATGGTTTGGTTTTTTTTTCACCTTTAATAATAAACACCTTCATTTACAAATGCATTTTGTGTTTACTTGTGGTGTCCTTGACTATTGTTTGAATTGGTTTGATGTTCCGAAACAATTAAGTGTGACAAACATGCAAAGGAACAGGAAATGAGGAAGGGGGCAACACTTTTTCACACCACTGTAAGTCGTCCTCAAACCGAGGGAAAACACTGAACCCCCCCACTAACATCGATGCTTCTTCTGTCGATGTTTTTCAGGTCAAAGCCCTGAAGGAGAAAATAGAGAAGGACAGAGGAAAAGATGCATTTCCTGCTACAGGACAAAAACTCATCTATGCAGGTGAGCCAGACAATGACTTTAACGGAGATACAGACAAAACACACATTTAATTATCATATTCAGTTATTCCATGGCTTGGTTTGTGTTAAAATGATGTATTGGGTCAATTCACATTGTTTCTTTTTTTACTCTCCTTTCAAAATCGTACCTTACAGGTAGTACTTAGAATTCACATTGGCTAAATGGTTGTGAAACTAACCTAACCATTGGTTAAAATGACTCACTTAAAACCCAATTAAAAAGGATGTTGATGGGGCCATGGTGTAAGATGTAAGATGTCCACATGTAGAAAATGATGGACGGGAAAACAACACGACTCTCCACTAGAACACCCCATGCTTTGTCGCTTACTTAAAGCACTAAAGCGATGTTGAGAATACTTACTAAAGCAGTGGGAAGACTCATCTTGCAAATGATGAGTGTTCTCCGACTGGTTATTATTAGTCCACAGTTTGATTTTAGATGATGAATAAAATAGCTAAAAGTCCATATATCAATGTTTAGAGGTCAAACTAAAAAAGTGAAAAGTAAGAATTTTCCTTTTTGAATCAGAATTGTTAGGCCCTGCCTAATCATGTGGGTTGAGGGATTGGGGGCGACCGTTAATGGGGCGGTTGGATTCATTTACCCACTTTAAAAGGATTCACTAAAAGCTTCAAAGAGTCAAGACAAGACAAAACCGATTTTGAGCGTTGCAGGGGAGGTTTTAGCGGTAATATGGTCGAGCGACCTAGAGAGTGACTGAAGAGAGCGAGCGTCGTCAAAACAAAGCAGTGAATCAGAGAAATAAAACGTTTTTACCGATTCATCACTAGAAATGCAGCTCTGGCAGGTATGCAACATGACATCATGACTTTACATAAACATACACGCCGACTTTCTTAAGGCAAGTGGCGTGTTATCTGTTTGCATTATGAGCTATCCGCGTGTATGTCGGCGGACATAAACTTACATGCGATAGGAAAGCGATGGTTGAGTTTAGGAAACGTGACGCACGGTTTGGGTTTAGGGAAAGAAGAACGGAGATGATTTCGGTTGAGTTTATGAAACGTGACACGCTGGATACGAAGGAATTGTGACACGCGGGGCACTATCTCCAGTCTCCTAGGTGAAAATCCTGTGTTTTACCCATCCACTACCCCACCAACCTCCCCACGTGTTTTTTTGACCTTTTTATACTACTTGCTATGGCGTAATGTAAGTCAAATGGCGTTGATTAACACTCTAAAAAATGAGTATGCGTCTTGACAACATGCCAATAACGGCATACAAATTGGCATATCATACATACGCCACTTCACAGTCTCCACATTCATTTGAAGCCAATATTTCCTGCTTCGGAAAAACCTGAATGTCGGAAGTTAGGACGCAAGTAAAGAGGAGATGTGCTATGATTATTTTATACTGTTTTCATTGTTGCGTTGGTGTAAACTGACAGCTTCCATTGCAAGTAGCAGCAAGTTTACACTCGTCTCCAGAATCTTTGTTCTGAACTGGACTTTACGGCGCTACAAAGATTTGACTGCGAGACTGGGAGTCAAATCAGGCTCTTTTCCATCGAAGCATTGAATATTCCACTATTCAGGGTCACCGCTACTTAACACAACACAGTACTAGAAATTACTACGTAGGATAACAGCTTATCCACTGTGTACCTGTTACTGCCTCATGTTATATTCTTCCTATATTTTGGACTATCCTAGTTTCTTATTCAAAAATTGTGTCTAAAATATTTTCTCGTTTGCAATTTCTGCTTGAATGTTGCAGGCAAAATCTTGAATGATGACACCCCGCTGAACGAGTACAAAATCGATGAGAAAAACTTTGTGGTTGTCATGGTTACCAAGGTTAGTGTCTCTTTGGATTCTTTTCTTTTAACCAAAATACTGTTTTTTTTAATCCACAAATTAATTCCAGTCTCTTACTTTTGTGATTACGGTTACTATTAAGAGAACGTCAATGTCTTCCTCCATAGACATTTCACAATAAAAGCCTCCCCGCAGCTCACAGGGCATCCCATTCCTGGTAGGCATCTAATTTGAACAGTTACAGAAAGTACAAGAGTTTCTATGACATGAGCTTGCTTAGCAATGGCTGCAAAAAATGAACAGTACATGGGATTGAAAACAAATAGTAGATGAAAACCATTTTTATTTACAGTGGGCATCACCTAATGTCGGACCGCTCTTTGGACCCAGACTGAGTTACTGTGAACAATTTCTGATGACTTTAATGAGAAAAAAATAATGATCTTCATGGTCTCTCCCCGCCCCCCCGACGATCACGGCTAGAGATCACGTGTGCAGCTAATCCAGTTAACACGGCAATAGCTTCACTCAACTCAACATCCAATTGAATGTTTACCATAAAATAAAGTGAAAAGGGTTTCTTCAAAGCTCTGTTTGGAGACTTTTTTTATTTGACAATCTCCATGGACCCTCTACTACATATTGTTTACAATTGAGTTGTATATTAAACTGGGCCTACAGTAACATGTAGGGCGGCCTAAACTCTTTATACATTCCTTTTTACTGCACAGAATACTAAGCTATTAAAATAACCTTAAGATTGTTCATCAATAAATGTTAATGAGATGAGCGCAGCCCAAGATGATTGTGATTGGTTTAAAGAAAATGCAAACAACCCCTGACTGTTTATTCTCCTATCCAGGAATGTTGTGTGGACTAGTAGCCAGACCTTCCTCCGCAGCGCTTTGGAGATAGAGCTGCCAATATGAGACTACAATAATACTGATATAGAAATATAACTGTGGAATTTACAAACTTAACTGCCTAGTTGAGTGAAATGAACAATGCATTACTGCCCCCTTTAATCATTATATCCATACCACTATGATCAATTCCCAAATTTCTTTTTTAGCCTAAACCAACCCCACCTCCACAAACAGCACCTCAGCCAACAGCCCAACCAGCTGTGGCTCCAGCACCAGCACCACCCTCTGCTTCAGGCCCAGCACCCGCCTCTGGCACAACACAAGAGCCATCCACACCGACGCATCCAGCGTCTGCACCCACATCTACCCCACAGTCGGTGCCTTGCTCCCCGCCTCCAGTGCCAGAAAACACCGCCCTGGCTTCTGTTGAAGCAACAGCAGCTCTGGACTCAAACACAGCCGCCCCAGGCTCAGCTCCAGCCTCTGCTTCAGCTGCTACTCCAGCCTCGGCCCCAGCTCCAGCTCCCAAAGTTGTCCAGACACCTCCAACCTCGGCCCCCGCAGACCGCCCCACTGCCACACCAGAACCTCCCCAGCCAGAAGAAAAGCTGAGGGAAGACCCGGAGAATGAGCCATCCGCCACTGAAGAAGTCCACTCCATTGCTTCCAGGTTGGGAGAAACCTTTGTTTACATACAGTGAAGGGTTTAGTTCATCATCGGGTTGTCCAAGACACCTGCTCAAAGTGTCACAGAAGAGTTAGAAAACCTGGGTTAGCAAGGAAAGCTCGTGTTGTAATAATGGAAACCTGGTTTAGGTGGTTAATGTAATTCGAATGTTCTAATGGCTTAAAAAAACCTTAAAGAATAACTTAAAGGGTTTTCAGCATGGATCCAATTTTCCTATGTTTTTGTGTCTAAACAACTAAAGGAACAACAAGTATTGGTCCCAATTGGTCTGTGATTGGCTGTCTGATGTTACACGTCACAGAGGCAGGCAGGAAAAATTGCAAAACTTTGTAATTTCTCCGATCCTTTCTTCTGGTTCATGACCAAATACCTTATGACATAATTACATTCCCATCAGCCATAGTACTTTGTGTTTAATTCTAGTGAGCCAGCATGCTCACACGCTAAATGAAGTTGGTGAACATAATAACCCCCCCCCCCCAGCCTAAGGCACTCCACAATAAAATCATCACTTAATCATGCTGTCCAATCAGCATCTTGATATACCACACCTGTGAGGTGGATGGATTTTCTCGGCAAAGGAGAAGTGCTCCCTAACACAGATTTAGACAAATTTGTGAACAATATTTGAGAGAAATAAGTCTTTTGTGTACATAGAAAAAGTCTTAGATCTTTGAGTTAAGCGCGTGAAAAATGGGGGCAAAAACAAAAGTGTTGCATTTTATAATTTTGTTCAGTGTACCCGCTGAACATCTGCATGTTAGCATTGCCACTGTGAGCATGTTAGCATTTAGCTGCCTCACAGAGCTAGGTGGACTTCTACTTGTTTGAGTCTTTTTCTTGAACCTTAATTGTCTTTTTTTCTCTTTTAAAAATGTATGCTTATTGTAATTGTTTCTTTGGAATGTTGATTTTTTTTCTCTTTTCTTCCAAAGCCTCGTTGATGAACTGGGTCTCCTTGAAGAAGCAGCGTCAATACTGGGTAATATATCTATGATGTAGCTTCCCTCTTTCATAAATTCAAAGCATATCACTGTACTGCTTATACTTTGCTTTTGCTTTTTGCTTTAAACCCTTAGTGCCTGGTTGATGTTTGAATGATCTAGATAGTATGACTTGTCTTTCAACCACATCAAAAGACAAGTGTTTCTTCCTGTTCTCCTCCCTCCATCATCCCACTCTGAGACCAGGGCCCCTATTTTAACGATCGAAGTGCACGGCGCAGGTGTGTTGCAAGTCCAAATCCACTATTGCTAGTTTGACAGCAGTGAAAAGGGTCCGTGCGCCAGGCACATGATTCAAAAAGGTTGTCCTTGGTGTTTTTGTTAAGTCATAGGTGTGTTTTGGGCGTAACATGCAATAAACCAATCAGAGTGTCATCTCCCATTCCCTTTAACAGCCAGGCATGTTTGCACCTTGGAGCATTGCTATTATGTTGGCGGATGCAATCTATTGCATGTTTGCGTGCTGCTGCACTTCCGCGCGCGTGTGTGTGTGTCCGTCCGTCCGTCCGCTTTTACTTCTCCTGTGCAATGTAGTACTGTTTTTTTTTTTTTTATTGTATTTTCTCTGTTTTTCTTTTTTTGAATTGATCCCCCTTCATAATTTATTCAATCAATACATTTATTCTCTAAAAACAACATGTCAGTTCCCAAAGCTCTGTTTTTTTCGGGCCATATGTCCTCGCCCAGACTTGGAATGAAGCTGACATAAGGTCAGGATTCCTTTTTAGAGTAGCCTGAAAAAGAGTAAAATTATACCATTTATTAGACATTCAAGGCTTTAATTTTATAATGTCCGCATAGTGTGCGTGCTCTGTCCATAAGCCTAGGCACATTTTACTAATTTGCTGTTAAAATAACAATGAAATGCTGTGTTACTGACTTTAGACCAGGTTCTTGTTAGTAAATGGCTTCCTGCTGCTTCAAGATAGCAATACACAAAGAGTTTACCTTAACACACCTCCCTGTAAGACCAGCATGCACGTGGACACATGTGCATTTGCTATTTAAACGACGTGGGCGATGGACCGGAAATCGACAAATGCGTCGGTCTTAAACTAGCAAAGACACTTGCCTTGGGCTTTGTGCTGTGCCGGGTGCAAGATAGGGCCCCAGAAGTGTTAGCAAGTTTTGGATTTCGTGTCCCATAAACACGGGACCGTCTCGACTGTGTGATGTGTGTTTACACTTTTGGTGCCTTTGATAAAGTGGGATGTGAAAGCAAAGCAAACCAAAAAAAAAAAAATGCAACAATGTTGAATCAGTTGCAGCCCTAACCACTTATATACCAATGTATACCAATTGATGCCAGTTCTAACTAGCCAAACTCATTCTAAAAAAAACCAATATGTGACATGTAATAACTATTCCGTAGGATTCCAAAATCAACTTCCTCATTTCAACCAGGGCCACGTTCAGTCCCGACAAAATGTAGCAACACCAAACTGAAACAGGGGTGTGTTGAGCACCCTGTTCTGTGCGCAAGCTCTGTGCCTTTTTAATACCAAACATAAGTTTACAGACATGTCTCTGCTGATTGGGTGTCACCTGTGACAAACGAGAAAAAGCATAACTCAAAGCCGTTTTACCCTGTTCCGAGGAAACATGTTGTTAAACCAGGAAACCGTAACAAAACAGTGCACACTGTTTAGAGATTGAACGTGTCCCTGCTTTCACTGTCTCTCTCCTGTGTCTCTTTCATGCCCGTTCTGTTGTTTCCACAGTGACAGGCCCAGCCTATGAGAACCTGGTGTCAGAGATCATGTGCATGGGTTATGAGCGAGAGCAGGTAGTTGCCGCGCTCCGAGCCAGTTACAACAACCCGGACCGAGCTGTGGAGTATCTACTCATGGTGAGGATTTAACCAGCCCGTGTGTTTTATTCCCAGCCCCGTCTGCCACTGAATGCTAGAGTGTGAAGTACATGTTTGTGAAATGCAGGGTATTCCAGCAGAGGCCAGTGATCTGCCCCCTCCGGAGCCAGTTAGACAAAGTGCTCCAGCCAACCCCCCCACCCCTGCTACACAAGAACCACTGCAGCCCCCAGCAGCGTTAAACCGTAAGAGCACACATTTGTCACTTTTGTTTATGTAGACTATATGTATATACATATATAGGAAAAGACTGTCCTAAATGGTTATTCCAAGAAAATGTACACACTAGTACACTACCAGTAACCAGCCCGTTCCCTCCCCAGCAGGGCCGGTGTCTGGCAGCCAGCCTTCCCCTGCTGGCGGAGGCTCCGCCCCCACAGAGAACCCTCTGGAGTTCCTGAGGAACCAGCCTCAGTTCCAGCAGATGAGACAGATCATCCAGCAGAACCCGGCCCTCCTACCGGCCCTTCTGCAGCAGCTAGGCAGAGACAACCCGCAGCTGCTGCAGGTACCACACCAGCACACTCACCGTGCTGCAGTGGGTTTCTGCCTGGGATTATAGTTTGTCTGTTTTTCTGTTATACCACTTTCACACCACCTACCAGGGTCGGGCTAGGGATGTCTGATTAGGGTTCAACCCTCCTTTTGGAAATTCAAGCCTAGCTGTTTGACATGGGTATATCCCTGGTCATGGACAATTGGACTCATTTTTAAAAAAGACAGAGAAAAAGAGAGATTTGCGCTACTGCAGCAGCCGCACTGAACTGCTACCCACCAGATAGAGGGAGAGAGAGAGAGAAAGTTATTTTTGCTGGGTCTTTACAGGCCGTTTTGCCTGTTAAACTCTGCTACCGCAACTCTGCAGGGCACCCACTCCCAGCCGACTGTTCAGAAAGAATTGAACCGCTCCGCTTTGTTGTTGTTAAAGCTGCCTGTAATAATCCTAGTTCTATACAGTCTATGGTGAAAGCACAGTGAGACATTTACAACATTTATGTTTTTTGAAAAATGGCAAACATAGTGACGACCTGTGACGACTGCCCCACTGTCATTTCTAACCAATCACATAATGTGTCCTTTTTTATTTATTTTTATTTTGTTTGACCCAGGTCGATTAAAATCGACCCTAGTCTACCCTGATAAAACCCACCTGGCGACCTGGGTCACAAAGCTGAGTAGGTGGAGGAGGGTTACCCCATTCAAACACATAGTCGACCTGGGTAAAACCCTGGTAGAGCCATCGGTATAAAAGGGGTGTTAGTAAGATATTTCCAAAACCTCTGATCAGAGTGGTAAGAGATGATCTGTGAGCTGCATTTCATTGCAGCCACCATTTTGTACGGTACAGTATTCTTTATAGGAGGAGTGTCTTATTCCTCAAACCCATTTTATTGCTACTTCAAGAGCATTTTGAAATGGACCCCTTAATGTAAAGGTGGCAGTCACTTGAAAACATGAAAGCATCAATCGATCAATCAAAATGTATTTATATAGCACTTTACAGCGGTCAGCAGGTATCCAAAGTGGTTCACATCAGAAAACAAGAATAAAACAACACATCATACGACAAAAAGAAGGAAACAGAAAACCGTAATATCAGAAAAGGTTACATAGAAACAGGAGGGTGAAATTGGCCCCCCAGTACTAGGTATTAAAAGTCATTCTAAACAAATAGGTTTTGAGTTTGGACATAATAAGAGCAACATCTGTAATTGTGCGAAAATCCCCCCCCCCCCCCCCCCCCCCCCCCACACACACTTGAAGTAATATACTACTTGATACATCTATTTGATCTAAATACAAAACAGGTATGTATTTAAATATTTAGCAATTGTGACTGATCTACTTATTTGACAAGAGTCTGACCAATTACAGTACGCCTGATAAACCCATGTCAGTCAGTTTCCCATGTCTCCTACTGTTTGAATGACTTTTGCAATTAGTTGTTTGCTGTTTGTGTGTGTCTGGGGCCCTGTATGTTAACTGTAGTATTTATATTGTTTGTATGTGTTACTTGCAGCAAATCACGCAGCACCAGGAGCGGTTTGTGCAGATGCTGAATGAGCCACGAAGCGGAGACACGGAGGGGGACGGGGCCGAGGCTCAGGGGCCACCACAAACCAACTACATCCGGGTCACCCCGCAGGAAAAGGAGGCCATTGAGAGGGTCAGTCACCAGTGTCTGTATTTGTATGGGAGCAAATAAGAGACACACGTATTTTCAAATATGAACAGCAACTGAATACTTGATATTGAAATATTTTACTTTGAAAACCATGTATCTGAACGTATTTGTTCCGATGTCACCTCCTTGAAATCACATTATTAGTATATATTTTTTTAACGGTCACATATTCAGATGTAAAAATTTCTAGTTTCAGAATAAAAAAAGGAAATTACAGTCAGGTTGCTTCAATTCAAATGGTCAAATTGAGATATTAAAGTTGAAAAACTTCACATAGAAACAATCACATAGCAACATCAGCATAGACTTATGTCTTTTATTTGCTCTCATTGATTTGTCCTGTTGTCTGGAAAATTGCACAACTTGCGCTTTGATCAAAACAGGGTTAAATTGGCGTTTGCAAGTACACAAACCTGTAGCAGAATATATATTCTTTTTCAACAAGAAAAGATTAGTATACTGAAGGTAACTATTCATGTATCTGTATTTTTCCTATTTTGATTATAGTCTATGGTGTGCAGTCATGGAGCAATGTGTGAACAAGTAAATCTGTTAAATTTGTAAAATCTGGTTATTATGGTTATATGGTATAACAGACCATTGCCATCCATTGCAGAGCGTTGCCATGGACGCAGTTCTGAGCACTCGCCATGTGGTCCTGCATCACCCTGTCGGGGTTGTATTCGCTACAATGACCGCATCGCTCTAGTCTTCATTATTCCTTACTTATTATCTGGTATTCCTATATCCTGTTGTGATTATAGACTGTTAAAAAATATAGACCACACATCTCCACTTTCTCCCACTGTAAAAAAAGTTAAGCCAAAATATGGATACGGATGCCATCATCCTGTTGGAGTTTCAGTATCAGAGTCCCGCCCATATACCTGCCTGCCCAAATGCGGTTAATCACAGCTGTCAATCATGACGTTTCACTTCATTTTTATAGGATCACCCTGCGACAAACCGCTGAATGTCTTTTTATTGCTGTGAGTGCCCCATAACTGTACGCGCCCTTGCAAGTAACCGTCTCAGACACAGCCATACTGTTTTGTATGTGTGTAACATGAGCATGTGTGTTGTGTTCCAGTTAAAAGCGCTGGGCTTTCCAGAAGGCTTAGTCATCCAGGCTTACTTCGCCTGCGAGAAGAATGAGAATCTAGCTGCTAACTTCCTGCTACAGCAAACATGGGACGACGAGTAACCACAACCTCACCTGACACATCACCGTTCAACAGAGGGCCGCAGGGTAGAAGACCGCCCTACACCAGGTTCCACCAGGGACTAACAGGAGAGGTGGAGGACTGTTCTTTTTATGCCATGTGACTGTGGTCTAATTACGATGGTGATGGTGATGGCGAAGACGTGCTGTTGAAAGTTAGCTGTGCTGCCTACCCTCCATTCAGCCGTGACGATCATCATAGCAGCTCAAAACGGAGCCGCGCCTCACTGCTGATATCATAAATGCTGCCGCTTGTGCCGAGTGACCACACTGAGAGAAGTCCGGCTAGGAAACATAAGGTTTCCTCTGCAGTCAGCACACAGACTGCCTGCAGAAGATGTGTTAAATTTTGACTACTGTACATATAAAGTGTATACTACGGTGGCCATCCGGGGCAAACGCACTGCAACATGATAAAACATGCCACAAAAGACCAAACACAAGCAAATTAAGAAAACACCTTCCTTCATGTGACAACACATGCGTAGCATTTAGCCAAAGGGCTGCAATTACAGAAACGATGCAAAAAGAAAAGCACACAATGCCCAAAAACAAATGCAACAAAAAACCGCTGCATCCAGATTACACAACGGAAGTTCTCCAGGCCTCTAGGGGGAGCGCTAAGTGGAACAGCTGGATTTTGTGTGTCTTTGCGGCGCGTTTGCTAAATGCCGCGCATGTGTTGTCAAATTTATGAAGGCGTTTTCTTAATTTGCTTGTGTTTTGTCTATTCGCGTGTGTTTCATTAAGTTGTGGTGCGTTTGCACCTGTTGGCCACCGTAGTATACACCACGCATGGGTGTCAAACTCACTTCACTAAAGGGCCACACTGGAAAATAAGAATCACATCAAGGGCCAGACATGTACAGTTTATTGACATGCTTTTCCTTGATTGAAAAAGTAAAATACCTTTTGACTGTCTTACTGCCTCTCGCACTTTTGTTTCTTTTTCCGTCTTTTTTGTGGCTTCCTCTGACATTGTAGTTGCTTTTTCCCAACATTTTTGTTACCTTTTTTTTGACACTTTTGTTGCGTTTTTGTTTGACATAAAGCCCTACAAAAGTTAGAAAAAAAGTTCCTTAGCCATCATAGAATTTAACAAAACAAGAAGCACAGTTTCCTGTCTTTTTGGTTTAGCGCACAGCTAGGCTTGTCAAAATCTATGGTGAACCTAAACTGATATTCGGCCTAGATCAAAATCCGGGAAGGGCCAGATTTGAGTTTGACACTCCTGCACTACAGTGTGTAGCTGTTGTGAATGTACACATGACTTAAAAACAACATGCGTTTGCCAACCCTTCATGTTGAGTTCACTTGAAAATGTGATGCAAACTGTTGACGTCACGGTTGGAGAGCTAGCATTGCTTTATATTGAAGTTCAGGTCTGATCATTTCATTTATTCTGCCTCTGTATTATCCTCAGTAAAAAAAAAAAAAAAAATCCCAAACACTCAAAATATCTTAGCACCAAGTAGCACAGATTTCGGTAGTGTTTGGACCTTGCAATAAGCATGCAGATGTGATTGACATCTGCATGCTTATTGAAATTGCTGCAGGTGATTTGAAACCTTTCAGCCCATTCCTGCCAGAGAAAAAGCTAAATCAGATGAAATGTTAGGAGTGGAAATTCAACAGGTTAAGATACGAACTCATTATTTTTGACTTACTATCTAAATTTTGTCAGTGTCATTATTTTGACTTAATAAAAAATAATAAATGTTGACTTGGTATATAAAATTTTGGTTTAGGTCAATATTTCACTTTGTATCTTGTTTTGACTTATTTTGAGTAAGTCAAAATAAAACATTTGACTTTGAAAGTCTTTATTTTATTATTTTGACTCACCATGAGTAGATATTTATTTGTATTACTCTTAACTTTTTCTTGATCTTTAATAACACCTTTTTGTGGCGGAAAGGGGCTCCCAAAAACTAAAGATGTTCAAAAATCTGACCCAACATGCACTCTATTTGGAACATAAAATGAATTAGTTGTGCAGTCACAGTATTTTATGATTACCTGTTGTCAAGGTGATGTGTACTGTGGTTACATTATATTAGGTATATTATATTTTGTGGGAGAAGAGGTGCCCACCCAAATGCAGCACTCTGCTTTCGTTGTCATTGTGGTCTTTCATTGTGAAGGTGTTTGTTTTTTGGTTATTTTGCAGATGAGGGAATTTCAAGGTTGATTATGAAGTGCCACATAGCATGCCTTGTGAGCTAAATATTTGACTTTAGAAAAGAAAAGTTGTGATATAAATACTTAATTAGCTGGAATAATCAAGCATAGTTCACTTCCACCATCTGTTTCTGTTCCGTTTGTCTCATATCACATCTATGCATCTTAAAGCTGTATGACTTCCTTCATGCCTTATGGTTGTTAAACACTTGAACATGTTTCATTTTAAAAATGGGGTTGTATAGTTTACAATAAAGTGTTTCATTATTGATAATTAATCAGTTATTGTTTCAAAAGTGGACTAAAGGGAATAAGTGCTAGAAGCCAAAACAATTTTTTCAGCTTTCAGCATGTAGTTTGCAGTCTCTCCTTTTACTTCTCTATATTATGTTTTAATGGAAAATGACAGGAAGTGTTGTATTATATTGTATATTGGATATACAAACTCTGGGGGGGAAAAGGCACTTTACTGGGACAAATGCTATTCTTTAGTTGTGAGGGGTTGTTGGATGCATGGGATTGTTAGTTATTTATAGCATGGCAGTGGGCTGGAATGATGTGTGGTATTCTCTCAGTTTGTCTGTTTTATCCATTCTGTCTGTTTTTGTTTTGGGGTTTATAGAAAAAAACTGGTAGAGGTTATGCTGAATAGTTGTGAAAAAACATTTGTTTAAGCATTGTGTAAAATAAATGGCTTTTACAAAGTGGGTGAGACAAGGTGATGTTTTATCATGAATGATCTTAGTACAAGCATGGGTGCAAGCATTAGGTTACATACTGTATATCCCTGATGTAGACGAGCAGTGAAATGATGGCGTTATATATAATATTATCACATTAAATATCACATTATTCCTTAAAACAAGCTCCAACATACAAGCGACAAACATCAGAATTTGTAATTCTACATTTCAACATTTAACATTTAACCTCAATGTGGTTCCGGTATGACATGAGTGCAATGTACACCAATTTAAGCTGGGAGTGTTTGGTTGGGTAATATATTACAGCCGAATTAAAAAGCTTACCCTAACGAGCAATCACAAGTTAAACATTTTCTTTTTGGATTCATGAATTCATGATTTTGCAAGTAGGCAACATAAAATTAGCGGATTCTTTAATGGAGTTCAACAGCTTTCTGTGACATAGGGTTGTCCCATAGCCTGTAAGTCTATGGTTTGTCCGCCAGGGGCGTGTTGCCTTGGAGAGGGAGGGTGGGTGCGTTCCCGCAGCAACAGGGAAGATGGCAGCTCTCACATCTCTCACCCAGGTAAAGGCGCAGCAATTTAAAACCACACATCTAAAGGCTAAGATAATTAATAACATTAAACAGTATGTCGTATGTAATGCCAATGTATTTCAATTTGACTCTGAAAAAAGCATGAGCTCGCTTTGAAATACAGCTAGAAATAAAGCACTGAGTTGGTGGATTAAGGCCTATTGCACTTGCAGTACCGTTATGTTGCGGGCTGGTTAGCCTCAGCTGATACTAGCTAGCCGTGTAGCTAGCTATTTAACCGCGACCTACCTTACAATAAACTTACCAATTATACATTTAAAGATTATAAGTACCGTGTTCACTGTATACAAAGTTAGGGGCAGACCGCCATGCGGACGTATATTTAATAAAGCAGCAGAAACTCTGATAACGTTCAGTCCTTTAGCTAGCAAACCTTAGCTAGCCTAGCCCTGATGCCAAGTAGTGTGATGATTGAGATAAACATGCTCGTGAGGCTAGAGCCTCACGAGCTGGCTAACTCCAGGCTAACTCCAGCTAACCTGGGCTAATCTCTGGTTAATGATGCTGATGTGAGTTGGCTCCTGGTAGTCATGTTCACTGGTGACCAAGTAAATGTTAAGGCTGATGAGCAGAGCACCCACGGTCGGGATGGTCTCGCCTACTTTGCTTGCGCAGCAGTCATATAATATGGCAGTGCAGTTGGTTTGTGATATCTTTTTTAATGATTGGGAGCAGCAGGGCTCGGGCGCGTTAAATGAGCACTAGTCTCTAGGCTTAGCTAGCTAGTTAGAGTCAGTGCGAACGCACAGGGTCTATTTTGGTAAATTGGGCAGCTCATTTTAAGTTTTAACGTAAAAATGAAACTACACTGCTAACATGCATTCAATACTTACTTTTATGGGTTAATTTATTGTGCAATAACATTCCCTCTCTGCCCCAGTTGTCAAGTGGGAACCCTGTATATGAGAACTTTTACAGACAGGTAAGATGATTAGTCAAAGTATAATAAGTGCAACACTAATTTATATTAATAACAAAAAGGGCAATTCACATGTTTGAGTGAGTATACAAATATAATATAATATTACAGTACACTCAGACTGTGTGTGTTTGCTTTAAGGTGGACCCTGGGAATACAGGGAAAGTGGGACCAACAGAAGCTGCCTTGTTCTTAAAAAAGTCTGGACTCCCTGACATTACATTGGGAAAGGTAGGTTGTGGCAAAAGTCACACTGTTTTTTGTGTACTGGCTGATGGTGTCAATGTTTCGTAACATAGAGTTGGAGAGGGATGGTAGGTTTGTTTCACACAGCGGTTGGTTGCAGTTTATAGATCTCACCTGGTCTTGGTACAGTTGTGGATTGTGCGCAGAGCCAGATTAGCCATTCACTTTACCCCTGGGCAATAACATTCATGTGCCCCTCCCGGAAAAAAAGATTGCAATATAGTCACCATTATCAAGTGTATTTTAATAATAAATATCTTATTAAGTGCATTCAATAGAAATTAAACCACCATCCACCATTGTTCATTATGGCTTTGTTGAAAAAAAACTGCTTACTTGTAACTTAATCGATTTAACGCAACCAATATACTACCAGCTGGTAGTTATTGGTTCTAGTAAAATAAAAATCCTTGTGTGCATCTCTGTATAGTCATGTTTTAGTAAATACAGGCCAACCTTTCCCACTAAGGCACAATTGTGTTATGGCTCAATTTGATTTAGCTGATGGACCTTACATACTGGCCTTGTTTCTTGACTTTAAATATACAAACTGGTCCACAATATCTTCCTAAACAAGACCTCTAACAAGTTCATGTTTGATGGCCGGGATTGAAAGTAAAGAAAGCTGTATCTGTGACATTGTGGTCAGAGAGTCTGCAGTTATTAGGGCTGGGTCGATATGCTTTTGTCCCTATTTGATTCTTTCACGATACATGGGTGCCTATTTGATTTGTACTGCGATTCTAGAAGTACTGCAATTCGATAGTCCGACAAGTCTGACGTTTATTTCATTTGTGAAGAAGAACATAACATGGATATCCTGCCTTTTCTTCTGTATCTCTGTTTTGCCGGAAACAGATATGATATAGTTGCCATCAGCAGTACAGTATAAACAGAAAATATTTAGGTGAATTATTGGTAAAAAAAATAAATAAATAATGTTGATTCTAGGAAAACAATGGTTTTTAAAAATCGTCGCCAACAAAAAAAAACTATGATTTTTGACCTAGTGGTTATGTCACTCTGTATTGACATAACCACTAGGTCAAAAATCCAGAAGAGTACATTTTGCAATGCTCATAAGAGTAAAAAGTGACAGCACCAATTGGAGCAGGGTATCTGCACACTATTATTACCTAAAAGGGTTGGCAATGCAAGACTATCTGAAAGGTGTTGCTTGTAGTGACAAACTCACAGAGCATTAGCTACTCTGCTGATCCCCTCAGCTCTACAGAGCGTCTCAGCTTCTTTCAGCTCGTTGTTTTCATTTTACGGCATGCACAGCTGTACATCTTCACTGTTGTTTCACTCACTGTGGACAGACCTACATTGCATCTTTGGACATATTTCCTAAGTCGCCTATGTACCTCATACCTTGGTGTTTCACAGCTATAAGCACTAGCTGCTGTTGTTGGGATTCCTCTGGGGAGAAGATGAACAGATTATTGTTAATGCAATTAGAGGGACATTGTTACCAATGGACTGTAGCCACAGCAAGCGTGTCTAGCTTTTGTCAAGACATTAAAGGCACTTTACTCACATGGTATTTTTCCGTTGGCCCTTTTGGCCACGCAGAGTCAAACCATGCCACACTGATTTGTGTTTCCATTATTAGTTTAAATGCACCGTGCTGTGCAGAGTTGCCAGTCATCTCCACAGCGCTGTGTCAGTGATTGAGTAAGGTCTGGCTCCACCACCTATCTATTCTGGGACAGGGGGAAAACGCTTTGTCCTTTTTTATATGTCCTTAAACCACTTGAGTCAAACTCAAGGCTTGCAGGCTAAAGCCGGCCCCTTTCAAATTTTAATCCGGCCCACATAACAGTTTCGGTTCCCAATACATTTTGGCCCGCCTGTGGTGTGTGCCAAACCAAAAATATGGGAAAATGTTTAATAAACTGACACATAAGGGGCCAGACATGTGCAATGTCAAAAAGGTTCAAAAACTTAAACAAAATCAATATCAACAAAAACATGTTTAAACAAAAGAAAAAAAGAAAAAATGCTTATGAACTGTCAAATCTCTACTAAGAAACAACAAATGTCAAAGAAAAAAATGTTGAAAGCATCAAATGCGTGAAATTTTTTCCAAAAACCCTCAAACGCATCGAGCGCCAACTCAATTCTGGATTGGCCAACGGCACATTCAAATCAAATCTGTGATGGAGTGTGGAGACTGAGTTGGATATGTAATTGTAATACATATTTTTATGTTCTACAGGAAGAGAAAAAAAGCAATTTGTTAAAAAAATACTCAAAAACTAATATTTGACAAAAGAATTGTGTGTAAAACAGATAAATGAACAATTAACAAAGGGACATGAGATCCGATCTCACTCTGTCTTTAATGCTGTGTTTTATGTCTTGTGTTTCAGGTCTGGGATTTGGCCGATCCCGATGGCAAAGGCCATCTGGACAAACAGGTAGGGGACAGATGACTTTTCATGCAAAAATACTTAAAGACAGAAAAAGTCCTCCACAGGTTGATCTAATAAGATGACCCCTAGTGTACTAATGCCCTAAAATTTGTTTATGCTAGCATGTCCAGTTCAAATAAAAGTGAATGGAAAACGATTCAGGATTCATTTTAAAATTCTTTCATTTGCTTTTGAAGCGTTGAATGGCCTTGCCCCACCTTACCTCTCTGAGCTGCTGCACCCTTTCACTCCCAGCCGATCTCTCAGGTCAGCTGACCAGCTGCTCCTGATGGTGCCTAAAGCTAGGCTTAAGCTCAGAGGGGTTGTTGCCGTTGCAGCTCCAAAACGTTGGAATGGGCTGCCTCTGCACATTAGACGGGCCTCCTCTCTGTCTCCTTTTAAAACTCTTCTTATAACCCACCTCTTTTCTGTGGCTTTTAACACCAGGTAGAGTGTTGATTGAGATGTGTATACTTGCATATTTTTACCATGTGCTGGCAGTGCATTTTAGTTATTTCATTTTTTCTATTTATTTTCTATTTATTTTATTGCTTTCATCGTTATATTTGGACCTCTTCTATCTATTTATTCTGTATTATCTTTTTGACTGAAAACCGTAAACATTATAGGCAGAATCTCTGACCTTTCACTAACACATAAATCACCCCGGGAAGTGGTCGGTGATTTGCATTGCGGAGACATTGAAAACGCGTTTTTGTTTATTTCTGTTGTCATTTTCACCCGTAACTGTAACATTTAAAGATACACAGGCTGGGTTTGAGTCCAACCTGTGGCCCTTTGCTGCGTGTCGTTCCTATTTTCTCTTCGCCCCTTTCTTGTCTTCAGCTGTCCTATCAATTTAGGACAGCTGTTTATACTGTTGTTCTGATCTATCTGACCGTTCTACTGTGCTTTGCTACCGTCTTGGATAAACCAAGTCTAGCGTTGACTACAGACTGCTAGTTTGGGCGGTGTCATTTTCTTCAACAGGCCTCCAATTGGCCTTCCAAGCTAATGTTAGTTACAGTGTTGACATACTGTATGAAAGCATCAAACATGTACCGTATTTTAGATGAAGGAGATTAGAGTTTGTCCAGTTGTTCCTCGTCCCTGTTTGCGCAGCACCGTTAAATTGTGTGTACAGGACGCAGGTTTCTAATCTGAAGTTATTGTTAACAAACATTATGGAGTGGTCTATTTTTGTTTTATTTGATATATGTAAATTAAGTAAACTAATTAAGATTTTATTTTTCTGACAGCTGACCCTCGTTACCCGATTAATAGTCTATATCCTTGACATTTCACTTTTGGGATTGTTCTGCTGGATGCATGTATTTTGGCCAATGCCTTTCTCTTTCTGTGTGTTGGCGTTCTAAACTCCGGTGGATTTCTGAGGACTATGGTTACCTGCTCCTCAGATCTCTGCAGGGTAAATCCAGACAGCTAGCTAGACTATCTGTCCAATCTGAGTTTCTGTTGCACGACTAAAACAACTTTGGAACGTACACATGTTCCACCAAAACAAGTTCCTTCATGTTGCTCCCTCGGGGACATAGCACCGTCCAAGACGATTGTGACTGGTTTAAAGAAATGCTAATAAACCAGAGCACGTTTTTTCCCCAATCTGGAATGTTGTGTGGACTAGCCAGACCCTCCTCCTCCGCAAAGTGAAGGAAGGTCTGGCTATGCAAGACTACAGTTCACCCATCCGGAAGGCTCTGACATTGGCTACTTTCTGCGTTCCACGGACAGCTGCGGTCTTGTACCGGTTGCACAGCCACGATGTTGCAGCCACTTTCCTGGAACCGCTTGCGTGTCCCTGAAACAAGTCCGCAGCTGTGCGTAGAGCATACGTACGTCCGAGCCTGTTTCCTGTGCACCCACCTGCGAGGTAGCTGTGTGTCTGCCTGGCATACTGGTGTGTAGGATGGCCTTTTTTAACCCACCAGTCCTTTTCAATATTGTGGTGTGTGTCAAAACATTATTTTTTAAAATATATATATTTTTAAACTGTTTTACTAATAGTATTCATCGGCCAAAATTGTCATTGACGGTTAACGGTTAAATCGTTAATTATAAACATCCATCATACAATTTCTTTTCTAAATTTTCCTTTTTTATCAATAAAATCAATACGTTCTATGTCTTTGAGTGGCTACATCAATGTTTGTTATCTCAGCTAGAGAAAGAGAAAGACATGATGGGTAATACAGTGTGTTTTCTCTCCCAGGGGTTTTACGTAGCTCTGCGGTTGGTGGCCTGCGCTCAGAGCGG
Source organism: Etheostoma spectabile (assembly GCF_008692095.1). Classification (NCBI taxonomy): domain Eukaryota; kingdom Metazoa; phylum Chordata; class Actinopteri; order Perciformes; family Percidae; genus Etheostoma; species Etheostoma spectabile. The sequence goes on from NC_045741.1 coordinate 32,067,954, forward strand.
TCAGGAAGTCAGTCTGTCCAGCCTCAACCTCACAGTCCCTCCACCCAAGTTTGTGAGTGTGACTTCATCATTAAAGCTCAAATCCACGTATTCTTTGTGTATATATATATATATGTGTGTGTGTGTGTATATATATATATACAGTGTATATATATGTGTATGTGCGTGTGTATATGTATATACAGTGTGTTAAACAGTTTTTTCAGAACCTTGACATTTATTTGGAATTAAAAAAAACCTGCATCCATTTTTACTTTATAATAATTTCTCTCATTATTCATTATTTAAATAAACCCTTTCTGTAATTTTCATGTCATGTTGTAATGTTAAAAATCCTTGTATCAAAAGCTCAGTATGAGAGAAGAAGATGTGCGTTTAATCCAGCGGATGGATCATGTAACAGTTCTTTGAGAGCCATCTTTGTCTGATTTCAGAAGGACACCAGCAGTCCGTCGCTAAGCAGCACAGTTTCTGCATCCGGCGAATTACACTGGGCTGTCAGGGTGTGTTGAAACACCACACACACACACACACACACACACACACACACACACACACACACACACACACAGATAGAAAGATAAGAGTGAAATTCAATTTCCGCTATTCATTTCCCTATCTCATTTTTTATAGTCCTAAAGACCATTTTAACAATTAATGAGTATTACCTAGATTTTCCCAGAAGACATTAGCCATTAATATCCATTATTAGTTAAAATATTAACGTATGTGCTCCCCTTTTTGGAGCTTGATGCCAAAATAACAGACATTGCATATAGCCTTACTAATACATAATTTTAGTTTCTCAAAGTTATATTGGTATTAGTGCAGCAGAGAGCACTGACAAGTTCATTTTTTAGATCACTGGTGTATTTTTTCTTTTGTAGCCCGAGGAGAAGAGTAAATTTGATGGGATCTTTGAGAGTTTGGTTCCAGTCAATGGCCTGCTGTCAGGAGAGAAGGTCAAACCAGTCCTAATCAACTCCAAGCTACCTCTGGATGTCCTCGGGAAGGTATTGACTTAAATTTTGGTTTCTCATTACAGTGAGTCATAAATTACGCTTGTTGCTCCCATGATTGAAGATTAAACTAATTAAGACTGAACTTAAATGTGTTCTGTTTCCCTACAAATATAAAGTAGCATAAATATCATGGTGGTTGGTAGAAGTGTTATTTTTAGCAATAAATTGTCAAAGAACAGTTTTTTTTCCCCACAGTGGATTTATAGTAATGAAGTAAAATCTGTAATAGTTAGTCACTCTTCTAATAATGTTGAATGACCTCATGTCTATGTCTTGCTGATAGGTTTGGGATCTGAGTGACATAGATAAAGATGGCCACCTGGACAGAGATGAGTTTGCAGTGGTGAGTGTTATCTTCTTTATTGTTACTGTATGTTGTTTTGATTCTCTATAGCCTGATAACTGTGTACAAGTTTACACTCAGTTGCCATCACAACATTGTAATACTGGGTAGGATGCTCCTTTTCCCCCAAAACAGCCTGAATTGCTTGTGGCCTCGATTCAACAAGGTGCTCCCAACATTACTTAGCACTAGAACCGCCAGAGCCGACAGCAGTTAAACATTGTAATTGTTACAAGGCTAAGCTAACCTAGGCTCGTAGCACAAAAACACAGCTACTAAAGGCTAACTTAGCTTGTAACATTAATCCCTGTCTCCTTTTCCTTGCATGTTGCATTTAAATTAAGTGTGAGACCTAAATTGGCATGGATGAGGGTATGCTTTATACCTAAGAGGGGTTGTGCTGTGTTAAACTGTCTCACCCGGCTGCAGTTTTGTTTGCCCTCGGTCTGTCCTCCGTTGGGAGGCGGCTGTTCCGATTCACTGCTCCTCTTCCTCCACCAGCTATTTGGCCGGGTCAGCCCGCTCTTCTTTGTCTTCAATACTGTTGTCTGGGTAGAAGCGTGTGGTTTGCCGCCGTCAGCCTGCAGCGGGCTGCCTCCGTGATTGTCTCCCTCAGCACACAATCTTAATCTGAATCTTTACACCTTTCATTTGGCCGGGTCTTAATCAGCATCACACAAACACGCCCCCCCTCGTATGACGTATCAGTCTAACCCTGTCAATCAACTAACCACGCCCACTGCTCCAAATACACCAGACTGATATTATGACATCATTCAAATATGTTACTATTCCCTTATTGTTTTTTTGCTTTGTTCTCTGCCCTGACCTTTCCTAAATACCTATTTTTCACATACCTATTTTGCACATGCCTGTATTGTAATAATGATTGAATAACGTTTAGAAAACCAAATAGATTGTGATTGGTTTGAAGAAATGCCAATAACGTAATGTTGTGTGGACTAGCCAGACCCTCCTTCGCGATGCTGTGCAGGAAGGTTTGGCAATACGAGACTATGTCAACCCTAAGGTCTCCTGCACACCGCCTGGGTGGCGTAAGCCTGGCGTTTTTGTTGTCTTTTCTTTGTCTTTGCACATCAGAAAAATGCTAGTCTTGTCTTGTACACATGTTTTTCATTGATAAAATGACATATGGAGAGAGAGTTTTGTAAATTTATGGCACTCAAGCAGTAATATACATCATTTTAAACCTAAATATATACTGCTTTGATAACAGCAAAGACACCGTCGGCAGTATTGACGGCAAAATAGGCAACAGAATATTTCTGTATTGATGCGATATTTGAAAATCTCTAATTATTGATTATTTTTTAAATTACATTTATATCTGCATTTTTTTTTTGAATAAACATCTTATCATATTTTATTTCGCCTGGAAGCGCTTCAAACACACTTGTTGCTTGAAAAATAGGCATTCTAGCATGCACGCATTTTCTCAAGCTGCGTCTGAGACATGCGTGTCACGCAGGCAGTGTGCAAGCGCTAACCTGTTAACAGGGGAGCCAAAATAAAAATGGACACGCCACGCAGATGACACGCTCACGCCAAGCAGGCAGTGTGCAGAAGCCATAACCCTTTCCCACTGCTGCTGAGAAAAATACCAGAAGAAACACTGCTCAATATTAGAACTTGTGTCTGAACTAGGGGCTAATAATATAATAATAATACTAGTTTTCTAAAAGATACTGTATATATGCTTCCAGTAAGTATGCATTAACAGCAGAATGTTCTCCTCTAGGCCATGCACTTAGTGTACCGGGCCCTTGAGAAGGAGCCTGTTCCTGCACTCCTTCCCTCTGCACTCATCCCTCCATCTAAGAGGAAGAAGAGTCTGGTCTCAGTGGCTGGCTCTGTGCCTGGAATACCTGCAAGCCCCCCACCACCAAAAGACTCGCTACGCTCCACACCCTCCCACGGCAGCATGAACTCACTCAACAGCACCGGCAGCCTGTCGCCCAAACATACACTCAAGTCTGGACAGGTAATACACATTTCATACTCTACATAATATTATACACACGTACAGACACCTGATGAGAAATCAATCCACAATGAGAAATCACATTGGTGAATAACATTTCTAAAAGTTCATCTCTTTGTGGGCAATTAAGTATATGACAACCAGTGGAGGACCATAGTATCTAGACACTAAGCCTGGGGTCTCATTTATAAAACTGTTTGTAGGATCCATACTAAAAGTGTACGTACACCCAAAAGCCAAAAATGGTGTACGGCAAAAAAAATTCTGATTTGTAAAACCGTGTGTATGCACATCTATAAGAAATGTTCCCTTTATAAATCACAGCCTAAAGAAACAAGGGGTCCGTCCGTCTCAACTAACGTTACAGTTCGGAGCCGCAACACTGGAAACGTAACACTAGTCTACTACAGAAGTCTGTGTCTGATCTAACGTCATTTCCACTGATTTAATTGTTCTTCGATACACAAAGTTTGTTGCTACTGTGCGTGACCCGCAGGTCTGATCAATTTATCAAACAAACGAGCTGGCCCCGCTAGTCGACCACAACCTGAAATTTAGAGGAAGCAACATGCAGTCACTGTCATCCACTTTAGCCTGGATTGATAGTTTTTATATGAATACAATGGTGTCATGCTACTCAACCAGCGTATTTCTACCTAATTGCTACCTAGTGGGTGTAATCTTAACTTGAACAATGTAAATTTATTTTCTGGTTCTATCTATTTTTGGGTTGAATACTCACAGTAGAGCCCTGCACTACTGCCTGCGTGCGTGCGTGAGCGCGCGCGCGCTCACACACAAACACACTGGACAGGTGGTGTCAAAGGACTTGGTAGAACTAGAAATTAATATTGTGGGTAAAATAACAAATAGAAAACATTTTATATGGATTTGGATCCAAAAGTGTCTGTGAGCCAATAATCATGTAGCATACTTGCGTGTAAGAACCTAAAGTCGCTGGCGATTGGCTGCCTAATGTAACCTAAAACATGTCATGTGAAGAGATTTCTGAAGATACTTGCAGTCGCACATCTGTCCTCTCTGCATTTTGACAGAGAGTGGATCTCCGACACACGCACACATGCTCAGAGGTGCGGACGGAGTAAACTCAAGAAAACTATGTTGGCTCTGCAGTTTAGTTGAAGTCACAGTGAGTCACGGTAATGCTAATAAAGTGGTTACAATTGTGGTTACAGTTTTTCAAAACTTCACGCAGACAGCGTTTGCTGCAGAATATTAATGGCGAGGTGAAAGCGCTTGCGGTGCTGTTAACATTACACTTCCTCTGAGACAAGCAGGCACAACAGTGGTTTCTGTGCCCTGGTGACTGACTGACAGGCTCTGTCAAAACTGGATTATCCTGATCCCATCAGTAAGGTGGATCAGTTGTGATTTTTCGAACCTAATTAAATCAGTTCTGTTTTTAAAGTGAATGATCACAAAATCAGTGTTCACTGATGATTTATACATTTCTATATATATTTGAAGCATATATGAAGCATGTCACAACTAATATATATAATACTATTGGATATTATTTTTATTTTTTTATTTAACATAACAAAATTAAGTAATATAAAATGTTTCTGTTTCTTAAAATTAAAACAAACAATGGTTATTTGTGGCCACTGGTATTTTGCCTACCTGTTGTTCTTTGCAAAGTCACTACACTACACTGTTGGTTCTATTTAAGGCTCTGGTAAACAGGATTTGGTAATCCTGATATTTGGATCACAGTGATCCAATCATATGTTCCTTTATAAAACTGTCATAAAAGTAAGTTGGATCAAGTGATCCTGAAGAGCAAAACATAGGATTTCCAAATTTGCATCAATGTGATCCAGATGAAAAGTTTTGAAAAACTGGGCCCAGGGCATAGAAACCACAAACTTTATTTCTACGGCACCTTTCAGCAACAAAGCAATTCAATTACATTCCTTTGCACTTAAGTTAGTTCTTCATTAGTTCAATGTTGACAACAGGGCAGTCACCAACTTTATTGTTAAAAGTTTGTGTGTTTGATGTTCACATTCCTTTGCATTTTTAGTTAAATATTAGCCTGTACACAATGTCATTTGTTTGTTTATTATTTATAATATGTTCATGTTGTGGTGAAAAGGTTTCTCTTTTTTGTTAATTTTTTTCAAGTTGGGATTAATCCTGAGTATCTGACTGGGGCACCACCAACCACAACCAGTGTTATAAATGTTAATCTGGTAACACTGCTCACTCAGAGTAGTGATGGCCAAATTAAGCTTTGTGAACCAGTGTCTTTATTTTCTGAGCTCACTAGATGGCGCTCTTGGTTTAAGAGAAACACCTAAGGCATTGCATTTCAGTATATTCTCTACCAATTGTTGAACAGAGACCGCCATCTAGTGGGCTCAGAAAATAAAGACACTGGTTTGTGAAGCTTCATTTGGCCATCAGTACTGTGAGTGAGAAGTGTTATCAGATTTTTATTTTATTTTGAGAACTGTTTTGATTCACAATTAAAGTGGAAAATAAAAGTGTAGTGTTTAATGTTTTTTTGTCGATGTTAAAATGGATTTTAAAACATACGGTATCAAAAAAAAGTATTATGAACCGGCATCAAAACTGATGTATCGAAATTTTTGAACAACGCCCAACCCTTCAAACCTGAACCAATACATACGCTAAAAGTTTACTAATATGCTCTTTTGTATTACACACACTAAATTGTTTTATTGAGACTACATAAATCTCCATCTCTGTCTCAGCATTCACTGAACTGGGTGGTTCCAGTGTCAGACCGTGGTCGCTATGACGACATCTTCCTGAAGACAGACGCTGATCTGGACGGTTTTGTCAGCGGACATGAAGTAAAAGACATCTTCATGCAGTCTGGACTTTCTCAGAACGTCCTGGCCCATATATGGTAGGGACTCAGACAGACTTACAATCATGTTGCATACCTGACTTATTTCTTGGCTTTGCATCACTAATAAGTATTTAGGGGTTAAGTTGTAACTAATGGCTTATAATTAGTTATAAATCAGTTATAAACCAGTAAGAATAAATTTGTTCCAGATTGTGCAGTGTGTCGGTCCAGGGGTTTTTCACAATCTAACCATCCGAAAGTTAGAGCTGGTATCTACTCTTACAAAAATAAAGTTTCATGATCTTCAGTTTTCAAATAGAGGGTCAGCATTTATATAGCGCTTTTCTACCTTCTGATAAAGTGCCTCATTCACCCAATTTTGACAGCTATCATTGAAGGTGCCAGCCTGCCATTGGGAGTAACTTGGTGTTCAGTGTCTTGCTCAAGAACTTCCAGCTGGGGAGCAAACCACTTTACCTTCTGAGCCACCCCAGTAGAAGCCTGATGAATTTAACATGCAACTGTTGGAAGAAAGGCTTGTCTACCCCAGCTTTAGATAGGTGGGCCAATGGGTTTCTCAGTTCTGTGCACAGCTGCTAGTTAGAATGAAATCTGGTTGCCATTGGCATGTTGAGTTAAAGTGGCTTGCATATGAGTCTTAAATGCATTGCCATTTTTACTCTGAAACACAATTAGGTTTACAGGTGCTAAATTAGTAGCAGCATTGTCCCACCCAGCTACAGGAGACAGTGATTTAAGAACTAAACCCTGGTTCTTCCTGAAGAACCTAGTTTAAGAAACCTAGCAAGTAATTTCTGATCTGGTTCTTTTATACTTTTGAAGCCTGAAAGTAACCTGACTAAATGCTGGGAATTTAGCCTTTGGCAAGTTGTCAAAAGAACTGCCCCATTTACTGTTCATGCCCACTAAAGCAAAGTCATTCAAGTTGAGAAGTTCAGGACTGAAATCTTTGTCAAATGCTAACAGTGGTTTAAAACTGAGTTCAATAACCCAAAAAGCCAGCCCTCAATTTTGACACCAAATACTCAGATTTCATTAGCTTTTATTTTCCATTATGCAAGTTAAAGACACTGCCATCTTCAGACTCCAGCTTTCATCTGGCTGTTGGGTGGGAGGGCCTTTCCCAGGTGGATCCCCACAGTCAGTCCATGCTCCTTGGTGGACTGTTTCTCATGGATCTCAGGCTTCAGTTGGTAACCCTTCTCACCATCAAAGCAATCCAAGGGAGTAAAGGAAAGTGGTTTCTCGCTCAGGAGGCCTTGCAGTCTTTTACGCCAGCCTTCCAGCATGGTGCTGCGTACTTCAGAAGGAGTGTAAGCTGGAGCCCAGAAGATCTGAGGAGCCAGAACCTGGAAGCCACAGTAGTGCAGGATGCCATTCTGCAAGAGAAACATTAAGTAATCAGTTTCCATCTGAAAGCTGTACTTTAAATCCAAAAGACGCAGGCCATCTTTACAAGCCATGTTTAAAAAAAAAAAAGTTACCATTTTCTTTTGTGATTTAATTTTGAAAATTAAGCCATAATACTGCCATTTTCTGTGACACTTGCTAGTGTCTTTTCCCTTAGTGAAAATATTTAAAAAGTGGAAGGGCGGTCTGACAATTCTTAGTTTACCCCCCCATTTCCCAACTAACTGGGGCTATACAGTTTAATGCTTTGAGTTAAATCTTGTAGTACCTGTAGTGGCCACAGTGTGACATTCATGTCTCCATTAATGCCATTTGCACTGAACATTGACTCAGAAGACCCAGTGGTGAAGGACAGCATGACTTTCTTGTCCTGTGCAAAAAGCCAACAAATTTAAAGGCAAATCTTTAGACCAGTAGTGCCATGTACACCTCTTGATTTTTCCCTTACCTTGAAAATTCCCTGACTGTAACGCTTTTCTTGAGTGTATGCGTAGCCCAGTGTTAGCACCCGGTCGATCCAGCCCTTCATGATAGCAGGAAGGGTGAACCAGTACATGGGGAACTGAGAAGTAGAGCTTAAAGTTAAAGCAGCAACAATTCATTTTCTTTGTCATGTGCAGCACTAGAGTTTTTTTGGCAGCATCTATGCTAAATGACAAGTTTAAAAATTATACACTTTTACATTACTTTATGGAAAGACCCCTCTGCAAAATATGTGCAGTCTTTGACTAACCCAGGGAAAAGACTTAGGATTTAGCTTAGTCTATAAAATTGTGAAATGTGCATTTTCTAAATGCCCAAGATGACATCTTCACCACAAGATTCAGAATTTACTTTTAGACATATCCAATTCAGAGCTCAATAGTTGGCAATTGACACTTGTTCATCTGAGGCGTTAAAGTTATGTAGAGGGCTTAATCACAAAATACATTAGCATCACTAGACTACCTGAAAAATGACGAGGTCTGCCTGAGTGAGTTTACGTTGTTCCTCAGTGATGTCAGCAGACAATTTTCCCTCCTCCCATGCCAGTTTAGTCTCCTCCGCATAACAGAAGTGATCTGCATTCTTAACATCGCCTGCAGAGACAAAAACATTTAATATCTCAAGATTATACGCCAGCAGAATTTTTTAGATTACAAGGAAAGTTATATACCTGTGATGTCCTCAGCTGTAGCAGTGGCTTTAAACTTCATAGCATACAAGTCAGATACTTCTACTGTGCAATCTTGAGCAGCAAACACTTCCATGGCAGCATCTTTAGCTGCAGCGTTGAATGAGCCAGAGCTC
>NC_045741.1:32076893-32082886 GCF_008692095.1 Etheostoma spectabile
GTGGGCATACACGATCAACACTTTCTTTGCTGCTAAACCAAAAAGAATGAGAGCATGTCAAATCAGAACATCTGCAAGTTAAACACTAGTACAACATAAGATACAATCTTAAACCTGCAAGTGAGACACATACCGTAAGAACTCTAAACAACTACAAAAACACAGCTAAAAACTCACCCATCCTGATGCGAGATGTCCACTGTAAATGGTGAGCTTTGAAGTTAGCTGGTGTGTTGATGGACTGCCCAACTCATTCTGGAGCTAAGCTCAAGATGCCTGTTTTATACCCCACTCTCAACACAGCCTACTTGCTCATTCATTAGCACTCTCACAGGTGCTGTCAATCAGCAATCAAGGTTGCCAATCATTCCGCCGGTATCTCTCCTCATCAAAATAATTTCAAATCACTTACTGAATCTGGACAGCATTATTAAATGGGAAAGGGAATAAAAGCAAGATAGATAGATAGATAGATAGATAGATAGATTGTATTAATCCCAAACTGGGATATTACTCTATTACAGCCGCAAGTTACAGGGACATACACACATACTCCCTCACACACAAACAGAAAATACAATAAATATACAAGAAATAATAAATAAGATAACAAAAGATTAAAATGCCAGAACCACTGAAAAGATATATACTTGAAAATAATGCACATGTATATACAAGTGTAGAGTCAAATTTACAACCTTCCTATATAGTACAATAACAAAATAAAATAAATATAATATTAAATATAAAGTCCACAGGGCGTGTTATTAGAAAGTGGTACCATTAGATCAACCAGTGTCAGAAAAGTGCTGTACAATAAAACCAAGTATTTACTGTTTTGAAATCACTTGCGCAAAATGTAAATTTTTTTAACAGGTCAGGGATCAAAGTGAACACCCTGTCACTTCATGACAAATGTCACTCATGCTGATAGAACTATCAGCTTATCAAATGCTTAATGGAAATGTGTTGGCAAACCAGTGGCAGTTTAGACCAGGCCATATGATTTCTTTTACCAAAATGGCTAGATTCACTGCTTCCATCTCAGTTCTTGTGTTTTGTTCATGTTTTCTTGTGGACATTAGAGAACCCATGTTGTTCCTTACTACAGCTTTGGGGAACGCTAATCTTGGGTACAGAAAAAGCAAACAGTTGACTGTTAAAGGTCCCATGACATGGTGCTCTTTGGATGCTTTCTTTTAAATAGACCTTAGTAGGCCCCTAATACCATATCTACCATATACATATAGCCTTGACTAACAGCCACTTTGCTCATTTGAAAGCCATGATGTGTCTCTCTCATGGGTGGGCCAAATTGTCTGGGAGGGCAAAGCAGAGAAAGGGGATTCCAGATTGGCCCATCTGATCTTTCATTTTCTCAAAGACAGAGCAGGATAACCAGGGCTCGGTTTACACCTATCACCATTTCTAGTCACTGGGGGACTATAGGCAGGCTGGGGGTACGCATATTAATGTTGAAAAAACTCATAAAGTGAAATATTCATGCCATGGGACCTTTTGGTGTTTGGTTTGGTATGCAACATATTTAAGCCACAAATGTCTGTATACTATTCTTGTGAAATTATGTTGCAAATGTTGTGGAATGTCAAATAATTTCTTGCAAAGAATGTGAACTCCTTCCTGATGAGTAGGGCTGCACAATATAAAGAAAATATCTGATTAAGATTATTTTGACTGATATTGCGATATGATTCACCAAATTGGAGGGAATAATCATTTTCAACCCTTAGAGTATAATCCTGTTCTGCTCAACCGTGTGGTCAGATCTGAACGTATTTGTATTGAATGTCTGCTCTTCCATGCAGGGCTCTGGCAGACACGAGGCAGATAGGCAAGCTGACCAGGGAGCAATTTGGCCTGGCCATGTATCTCATCCAGCAGAAAGTCAGCAAGGGCGTAGACCCTCCACAGGCCCTGACTGCCGACATGATCCCCCCGTCTGAGAGAGGCACTCCGGTACCAGTAGGTCCCTCACACACAAACACCTCATGTTAACTAGAGCTGAGGGAGATATCTGTATGTCTATCTATTAGCAGAGTTAGAGCGGTAATCTTAGGATCGGTGACTCGATCCCCAGCTCCTTAGTGTTCCTGGGCCAGCACTTTGCATATTATAAGCTGCTGTCTGTTCAAGTGTGTACGTGCATGCGCATGTGTGTGCGTGCGTAAATTGTACTTTGGATGAAAGTGCTCTATAAATACTAAAGCTGCAAACATTACTTTCAACTATTAGATCAATTGGCAACTATTTTGATCATCGGTAAATTGGTTTGTTTCACTTTTTTTAACGAAAAAAATCACTGATTCCAGCCTCTAAAATGTGAATATTTCTAGTTTTTTTTTCACTTCCCTGTGACAGTAAACTGAATATCTTTGAGTTTTGTGATTGTGGATAAAACAAGCCATTTGAGGATGTCATCTTGGGCAAACCAATCAGTCTAATCATGTGGAGTGACATGATAAAATGCAGCTACCTGATATCTACACTTCACCCACCACAGTCTCACAAAATCCTGTTGGAAATACTGCTTATGCATATGAACTGGGGTAAGGACTGAGCCTTAGTACATGTGGGAGTGCTCAACCAAATGAAGGCGCCTACAGAAAAGAAAAGTTTTTAAGTGAGAAATTTTTTTTGTTGCTTTAATCCCTGAGCCTATCAACACCCTTGAAAGCTTCGGTGCCCCTGACGGTCAAAGCTGCTTCTGTGTCGTATGTAAGGCAGCAGATATTACTGAAGTTGCAATAAAAATCTCAATCCTCTACGCTACAGTTGCAAATACACCCAGTGCAAATACACCCTCTCTTATTACTGATGACATTTTTTAAAATGTTTTTATTTTGACGTTGGGTGACTTATAGCTGTTGCTCTTTTTGATCACCGTTGTCAGAAAACTAAGAAATTTCTCTATGGCTGCAGAGTTTGTCTGGATACATGACCCCCGTGGGATCAGAGATGGCTGCTCTGTCCGAGATGAGACGGGTGAGTCAATACTTTTCCTCTTCTCTCCTCCTTTCATGTTTCTCCTGCTCTTTGCATAGTTGGGCATAAAGGTGTACATATTTGTCTGCTTGACATCCTGTTTCTTGAGCTATACCAGTTTCCCAATCGGAAAAAAATAGCTTATTTGGTGGAAAATGGAAAATGTAACCCACATAGACATGTAAATGAAAAACTTTAGAAAAAGGACAATCAGTTAAATCAAAGATATGTACTGCCCAATGTTTCTCTTATTAACTCTTTCACTGCTCTTCCTCCTCTCTCAGGCTATAATGTTGAAGTTGTGGGTAGGTAACATGGACCTACAGTCTATTGATCCATAAATGCTTTCAGTGGCTGGCCGTTCTGGCTGATTACTGGAAAGCATTTGCAAGACCTTTCTCTTCATTCCTACAGTGCAGTGACATTGTCTCACCCTGTCAACTGTCTGCTGATCAAGAAAAGATTCAAGAGCGCTGTTAGTTGGCAAGATTCTTTTGAAGTTATGATAGCAGTTGTTTATGGCTCTGTTATTAATTAGCCTAAAGTTCAATAAATCCAATCAAGAGCATTCTGCGTTCTTCAGATAAGTGCGACAGTACTCCTGTATAATAATAGAATAGCTTCTAAGGCTGGGCTTCTCAAATTTGGGACCAAGGTCTGCATTCGGACTTGACTGTAAGTCAATCCGAACACAGCCCATATTTTCATCATCGTCATTTTCTATTGATCATAAATTGTTTCCCTGCCATTATAGGGTTTAGGTGCAGCACCCAAGTCTAATGAAAGAAGCTGAAAGACTTTTCTCAGATCTACTGATTGTAGTTGGACTTTGTTAGCAAGTTAAGTCTTGAAGCTTTTTGAGTGTTATTTATTTGTAAGAGACACAAAACAACTGGACGTTAAGTTTTTCAATTGAAAAATGCCACATTTTCTTATGGAAGGATGCCTTAACCCCCCCCCCCCCTAAATTTTGCTGGTACAGAAGTTGACCAGGTAATCTGCTTAACAGTTATAAATAAGTGAACTGATCACATTTTATTTCATTAGCGCTAATTGTTTCGGACCTCTGACCCTAAATACAAAATCAGATGCGAACCTTGATCAATACGTTTGACAACCCCAGTTCTAAGGGCTTTCTTTTGTTTAAAAAAAAAATGTGTCTCCACACTCTTGGACTAGCGTCACGAACAAATGCTTGTGGACAGTTCACTTGAATATTGTTGAGACCACCTTCATGAAAACGTTTTGAGTGTTCTCAGATGGCTAAATATTCCATTTTTTTGTTGCAAGTCCTGAATCTTTCCTCTCCTTGGCAGCGGTGATAACACTCCCCCACATGTTGGTAATTGACCCGGCTGCTGCTCCTCTTATTGAGCACTGGTGTCTCTCCTATCCTCTTTTTTCCTCTGTCTCCTTCCATTTGGCCTGGTCTACCATGGTGGTACCATTTCATAAATTCCACTTCACTCAACAACAAATGAAGTTAACGTTGCTAACCTCGTTTTTGTTTGTCTTCCACCCTTTCTCTCCTTCTCTCTCTGTCTGCCTGTGTCATTCTCTACAGGACAGCTCTAGTTCAGTGGGTTCGGGGGAGTTTACTGGGATCAAGGAGTTGGACGACATCAGCCAGGAGATAGCCCAGTTGCAGAGGTAACAAACAATATCACTTGCACCGCCTAAACAACATGACAGCACCAACTGCGTGAACCGCTTTTACTTTAACAGAATTAGGGATAAACCGGTCATCGGGCCGTTTTTTTTTGTTGCAGTTTGCAGAGTATCTGTATCAACGTTTTATTTGCCTGATAACCAATACATTTAATGAATTAAAAAGGGGTCTGCTTTCCCTCGGCTACAGCTCTGTGTCTGTCCCTGTGCTTGGGTTTCACTCATCACTGACGCTGACTTACAGCAACACTAAAGAACTTTTCCCGCTTCGGTCATTCTACAGTTTAGAAGCGGAATTGTCTCTTACATTACATTATGCAAGTTTGCCAGATCGGGTAGCATGTCTGTAGTTTCAATGACAATTCCGCTTTGGTTGGAAGTGGAATTGTCCGAAGGGGGAAAAGTTCTCTAGTGTTGCTTTACTGTCCCTATCTGTTACTGGGTATGTTGAAAGTTTCTCATTTATTAAATAATCACTTAAAGCATTTAAAAAAAAGTTTTTTTGTTGCAGCTTCTAACATTCCAAAATGATATTATAGTAAGATAAATATAATATTTCACTGTAATATCAGTTTCAAATCCAGTATAAGTTGATCCCTAAACAGAATTTTCAAAGCTGCATGGAAAGGAAATGGATGGTTTCATCACAGCTTTTAATATTTTAAGCATCAGAGTAACACTTGTACCAGTATGTCTTTCAGTAAAGCTTTCATTTCTTAGTGCTTCTTTTTCAGCCGAAACACAATGCAGTAACAATAGCAAGCATTTGTAGCCATTTGCAAATGTTCTTCATAAGTAGTTTTTGCCTCGTCATTTTAGAGATGCAATTTGGAATTTAATTTCAGTTTCACTGTTAGTTACTATTCACGATGACGAATGCATTTGGTGACGGTCCGTGTCAAAGCTTTTTGAGGTTTGCCAAACCTGTCACTTGTACATAGGCAGCCAACACACCCTCACGTCTCTGTTAACCTCTAACATGAATTCCCTCTCTCATCCATTGTCATCATTATTCTAACTTTCTATAGTGATAATAAGACTCAGACTGCATCATGCCTTGACTAGTGTGATCCTGGTGTATTACACCCGGAATATTATTGGCCATGTCTTTTCAAAACTACAAAACAAAATAGGATACAATTTATAGGATAGGATAGGAAGAATAGATAGGATTAATATTCTTTAAACAAGGAAACTAATTTCACCACTTTAAAAAGCAATTGATCATCCGACCACCAACAGGGACAACTAAAACTACAACAACTAAAACTGTTATCGTACTCTGGAAACTGTTTTTAACTCCCTATTAACTGTAGCCCTTT
>NC_045741.1:32082896-32083260 GCF_008692095.1 Etheostoma spectabile
TTCCTTTTGAAATGTAAAGGGCATTATAAATAAAATGTATTATTATTATTATTAAGGCAGGCACGCATCTGTGTTTTTAAAAGTACTCTTTTAGTAGTGGCTTATCAGGCCCACATGAGAATCCTAAGGTCGACCACAGGCCTCCATGTTTGTTAAGTGTATTGGTGGACCTCTTGTGAACACATTAAAGGAACATGCCACCGTTTGTTGAAATAGGGCTTATCACGGTCTCCAATAGTTGTAGATAGGTGGGCTAATGCATTTTTGTCTCACCGCATGCATTGTTTTAGTTTTGTGCAACACTGGCAGTGCCGCCGCTAGTTAGCTTAGCGTAGTGAATGGAATCCTATGTTGCCGGTTAGCA
>NC_045741.1:32083270-32092827 GCF_008692095.1 Etheostoma spectabile
AAAAGTGAGCCAACAAAAAAACAACAACAACCTAATTACTTCTTGTGGCCTGCGTGTAACGAGTACAAATAACAATGCATATTAAGACTAAACGATTTCCTAGGCAGAGATTGACTTGCGACAGTGCTTCCACCCAATAAAGTCCCAAATCAATATCCGTCCTATCCGTTAAGCTACCAGACAAGCTAGGTACCTTTATACCTGCTAACATAGCAGAGTTGTGGAACAAGTACATTTAATTTTTTTGTCTTGACTAATTTATTAATGACTCATCATCACCTGTATTAGAGTAAAATAATCACTTCATGTGATGTTTAAAGTGAATAAAACAGCCTACTTACTAACTCAACTCGTTCTCTCGATGAGCCTCAACCAACTTAACCCTTGTATGGTCAAATTGACCCATTTCAAATTTTTTACAAGAAGAAAAATGGTAAGTAAGTATACATTTTTTCTACCTAAAAATCAATGGCCTTACCTTATTTTTTGTGATAAACATGCATTCCTTACTCAATTCAAAAAATGTAATTGTGTTATCTAGTATGTTATCTCAATTGTTCGAAATTGAGATAAAGACAATATTCATTAATAGATTATGAAGTAAATTTTCATTTCAGAATTGTTTTTAAAAACCCATATAAGTCACGGGTCAATTTGACCCGAGGAGTACGAGAGGGTCCCGAAAGTGAAGATAATATAAGGGTTAAGGCCTTATTATGCTTCTGCGGAGAATCAACGGCGTACCCTCTCAGACTCTGCGTCTCCGCCGGACCCTACGCCGTAGCCTGACTTGCACCTCTCGGCAGTGGCTTGGTAGCGTTGCATTTCCCCTGACTCATTTCCTGGTTCTCCTTCTCCATAAACAACAGGAAATCAAGGAGAGGGTTAATTTTTTACCAGCTACAGATTTCCCACCATGGTCAGAGAGCACAATGGAGACACTTTGCTTCTCTCACTATGTCTCTAGAGTCACTACTCGCTCCAAAGATAATCGCTCGAGCACACTCCCCACACGCACACACATGCGGGATGGACGCACACACCAACGCACAAGTATAAACGTCAGGCCACTTGTGCAGGCTCTGCATGGACCCTGCACAGAACCATAAAACGTCCTTTAAGTTCTTCTTAACGTAACAGAGAAAACCAAGCAGTGGACCAAACCACTGTGAGGCAAGGGAGGGGGGGACTAAAAATGTTTCTAAACTTAAAATGCGTTAGCGGTTGTATTGTTTTACTACTTACACAATTATTTGAAGTATATAATATGTACAATATACACAGCATGGTTTTAATTACATTTTTAGGGGGACGACAACTCTCAGATAGGGTGTGTCCTGACCTCCACAATAACCATGTATATCTATGGTCCAACCATTTATTTATATTTTGTGATAAAATGCACATCAAAATCAAACGTTAACACGTTATCAAATGTGGATGAGCTTTACTACTCATCTACTCATCTTGGCTTTGGCTCATCCCACTGCTTTCTTCCATCCATCCATCCATCCATCCATCCATCCACCCACCCACCCAGCCAACCGTCCACTTCTTATGATGTGTGTATTTTATCAACTTTTTGTTTGTTCACCACTTACTCTCCATGCTGCGTCAGCACTCTTGCCTTTACCCAGTGGAATACTCTCAGGTAAACACACCAGCCACTGTACATCTATGGACTGGAATTCTGTCCAATCTACTGTGACACCCTAAATTAACAGTGGTTCTGCCTACTACTTCTCTTGCATAGGTGCTTATCAATAGGCTTCACATATGTTCAGATTTGCTTAATTTTATTATCTGAGGTCAAGATGCAGTGTTTGGTAAAGCATAGGTTTACAGTCTGTCTTGTGCCCATATTAACAATGGCATACATATTGCTCGCTGTAATCATTCGTCCTTTTCATACTGGCATTGAATAGATCAGTTCCAAATCAATTTTATTAAAGTGTTGAACAATTCCCTTTTTGTCTTACTTTCCTCTTCACTGCAACAAGGAAAGCAATGGGGGATATTTGTACTATAAAGACTGTACCTTTGGAAGATACAGTACCCTCTTGATTTGCCCAACAAAAACTGCTGGAGCCTCATTAACTCCAGGTTAACTGTGGAATTTATTTTTGTAGTGATGTAGTGATAATACATCAGCCAATATTCGCCTTTTTGACTGCCATTGGCAAATTATAGGAGATTTACTGATGGCAGTGGCCAATGTTTGTCTGTTTTGTATCAATGTTGTATTCCTTATGAAAAAGCTAGCCCTACTTTTCTAATTGCTTTACATTTAACTACATGTAATTGAGGTTTCACAAAAAGAACATTTGTGGGGCTACGTAAGAACTGAATAATTCTTGCGTAGGTAGTTGTATAGCAGCTAAAAGCTTTCGAAGCAGTTCATTATACAGGATATATGAGAAGGTTACATTTAAGGTTGTTTTGTAAATTTATATGATTGAATTGATTGAATTTGTTTCTCATTTAAATAAAGAAGAGTTCATCATTTCTTTATAATGAAGACTTCTTTGTTTTAATGGAACAAAAGGGGGAACAAATTACAACAGAAACATATAAGGGGACACACACACACACACACACACACACACACACACACACACACACACACACACACACACACACACACACAGAGTCGCCAGCAGCTGCACTTTTCCTGTCAGTTTTTATTTTATCTCTGACATCGTGGATTGGATGGAATCCCAGTCCAGTGTCTTGTTACTCTGACGTTGATGTGTGTACACAGCAGGAGGTTGGTAGTTATTTGATTCTGTTTCTGTTATAATTATGCTTATTTGTGTTTGTGTGCGCCCTTGCGTGCATATGTTTTTTTTGTGTATGTGTCAGGGAGAAGTACACTCTGGAGCAGGACATAAGGGAGACAGAGGAGGCCATCAGACACAAGAGTGCAGAGGTGCAGGTGAGGGCAACTTGGTCAGTTAGTTGCAGTATGAATTCATGGCTTTGGAAAATGTGGACTGCTCTTATTTCAATTAAATCATTTCACTTAAATTAGTCTACATCCATGACCTTCCACTTCCTGGATTGCTCCGTTGCCGCTGGAAATTTTTACCATATTTCCTTCTATTTGGCCGGATGTTTGTTACCTTCCGCTTTCTTTGTGTTGGAATTTTAAACGCAGATTTATGAGGACTAGGGTTACCTGCTCCTCAGATCTCTGCAGGGTAAACCTAGACTGCTAGCTAGACTATCTGTCCAATCTGAGTTTTCTGTTTTTTTCACGACTAAAACAACCTTTGAACGTACACTAAAACAAGTTCCTTCGCGGGACTATTTTGCAGAGACACAAGACAATTGTGATTGGTTTAAATAAATGCCAATAAACCAGAGCACGATTTCCTCCCATCCTGGAATGCTGTGTGGACTAGCCGGACCTTCTCCTGCAGCGCTGTGGAGGTCTCCCCTTCCCCAGCATATACAAAAATATACAGTGTTTCTAGACAGGGCCAGTGTATGCAGTGTGTATGTAGTGCTTGGTTTTATTTGACCATTTGTTTTTTATTTTTATGTGGTGATTTACCTGATTTTGGCACATGATACTTGATTGGAACCCATTGATTGTTTATGTTCCCTCAGGAGATGCAGAATGACCTAGACATAGAGACAGCCAGCCTGCAAGAACTAGAGGCTCAGAAACAAGATGCCCAGGAGCGACTGGAAGAGATGGACCAGCAAAAACATAAATTAGAGGACATGCTGAACGAAGTCAGGATGAAGTGCCAGGAAGAGTCTCAGATGGTGAGGAGGCGAGGAAGAATTGGGGGATGTGGGAGAAACTGAAAACGAGGCAGAAGTTTCCGCCCCTTTGACGCATTGCAATAGCTTTGCTACAGTGGCCACAGAATAATTAGCAATAACATTTTTTTAATTAAATTTATAATTGTTAGCTTGAATGTTGGTGCTTTTCAAATAGGGGTTTGTTTTACTGTTAAGCTTAATGCCAGAATTGCCAACAGGTAACTGAAAAGGCGCCAAAGGGAAGAAAGCTAAATGTCTTTAAAGGTCCCATATTATACTTTATTTCACACTTGTATTTGAGTTTTTCTACTAGAACATGTTTACGTGCTTTAATGTCCCAAAAACACATTATTTCTCTCATACTGTCCAGCTCCATTTTACTGCCTGTCTCTTTAAACCCCCTCCTCCTGACAAAGCTCAGTCTGCTCTGATTGGTCAGTGTTTTTCTGGGTTTTCCACATCTGCACTCTTGGAGTCTTTGCACCGTTATTGCAGCCGGGAAATGACTCTAACGACACAGTAGTGGCACTTTCTACCTATATATATATATATATATATATATATATATATATATATATATATATATATATATATATATATATATATATATATATATACACATATATATGTGTGTGTGTGTGTATATATATATATGTATATATATATATATATATATGTATATATATATGTATATATACATATATATGTATATATATATGTATATATATAGTGTAGTTGTGACTTCACAACTGTACGGACGTCCTGACAGTTTGTTTAAAGGCACAGTTTCTGAATATGTGTTGTGTGCATTTCTCTGTGGAGTGTGCGAAATCATCTGACAAAATCACAAAACATAGTTAAAAACAACAGCTGTGCTGTAAGTTTGGCTTTATTTGCTTGTAAAATGATCACACAGAGAGAAAGTTTGAAGCAATAGAATGTCTTTCCTACTCCCTCCTGCACAGCACACAGAACCTATCTGCAGTTCTATACGGCATGCCTACCAGATGACTCGGCCGTAGCCCCGCTGCTGCTCCTCAGTCAGTGACAGGAGATGATAGTGGCGGTCACAAGAGAGAAAGACCTCGCTCTCTTTGGACAATACCGTCCTCTCTCTTTTACAGAAGTTGCTAAATTTGTTGCAAGTCGCCTATCCCCGATGCTCTACAGAGGCTTGTAAAGCAGCTGTGAACTCCCCGCCCACGCTGCTGTACTGCATATGCAATAACACAGACGCACATACAGAGTTTCCTCGATTTACAGTCAAATGGGACCTTGTTTGCAGCATGTGGTTTCAGAAATGCAGAATGGATTTTAGGCCCATTGTCACTTAACAGGTTTCAATTTCATTCTCTTCTACCTTAAGATCTCGAGTCTCCAGAGTCAGATACACTCCCAGGAGTCAGACTTGCAAAGCCAGGAGGAGGAGCTGAGCCGGGCAAAGGCTGACCTGGGCCGGCTGCAGCAGGAGGAGAACCAGCTGGAGCAGAGCCTGGCTGCCGGCAAGATCCAACTGGAGACCATCATCAAGTCTCTGAAAGCCACGCAGGATGAGATCAACCAGGTAGGAAACAAGGGCTGTGTGTGTGTATGTGGGTGTGTGTCTGAAAAGTGTCAACAGGGGGCATCATTGCTCTGTATAATGTACTTTATATCACTGATGCCAATATTTGGTCCCCCTGTACCACTAGAGGAACTGGAACAATTAGCTGCGTGTGTGTGTGTGTGTGTGTGTGTGTGTGAGTGTGTGTGTGTGTGTGTGTGTGTGTGTGTGTGTGTGTGTGTGTGTGTGTTTTAACTTTGGCTGCAGTGGTGTATCACCTGTTTCCTACCAGCCACTCATTTCTCACATACAACTTAAACACCTGTAGCATATATACACAGCTTGACTCTAGACACACATGATGATGCAGTCCCCATTCTATCGCTTTAGCATTCCAGATGTTAACTGCTTGGGATTGGGGAGGGGGAGGGTAACACTGCATCATGCTGAACCATGATAAGATTATATTTTCCATTCTCCTGAATGTAACAACCATATGAAGGACGTTTATACTCTGCCACTGCTTTCTCCTCTACTCAGAAGGTCACATGGAGTGTTGAGGAGGCTCAGCAGTTGATTATTTCCTCATGCTCAACTGTAATAATATCCAGTCTTATTGCTTCGAGGAACAGTCATGTTGATTTTAATGACAGTCCCCCTAAACCTTTTTATCATTCATAAAAATCCCACATATGGTCTGCTGCCTAGGGGTGTTCAGGAGTTCAGATAACTAAAGTACATGTGATGTTCCAAAACAGAGGTTAGGGTTACTAACTGAATCCATATCCTATCTTATATTACATGCAAGGATATCCCTGTTTTAGGAGGAAACTCTGTGAAGTGATACCCACAATCTGTCTGTGTGTCTATCTATCAAATACTTTTTTAGGTGTCAAAGTTGTCTGTAAAAACATTATAGTTTCTACTATTACAGTGAACAGCTGCTGTGGTCAGCTTTGATTCATGTCTGCTCCAATTTAATGTGACAGTGACAGGTTTTCTTAGCGAGAACGTATCTAAAATCACTCTTGCAGTAAAATACACTTGTTCATTCATGCTCCACATTTACAAACTGCCACATTAAGGCAAAACAACGGTATTTAATCAATTCAAAGTTGTTCATGTTTCAAATGTCCTGTATAAAGCAATGTGCTTTGTTTTCTGTATTTGAAGCCCCTGACTGATTCAGAAATAATTGCTTAGAGGCAATTTAAAGCATTGGTTGGCCCAAACTAAATGGAAGCATACTGTATTTTCTCACCTCTACTCTATTGTGTCTCTCCATGTAGACAGTTTGGGATTTTGGGATTTTGTCTAGGTTTTAAAGACCCTTGTCTCTGAGATCTCTGCCTCCACCCCAATACAATAGAGCTGAGTGTTTGTGTGGGTAAAAACAGCATCTACAAAGAGGGCAATGCAAGATTTGGAGAGCTGCAGCCAAGGACGAGCCTTGACGGATGACGGGAGAGGTAAATGCATCAGCTAGTGAAAGAGCGACGCCTCCTACAGCAGGCATGGAAGGACCACGAAAAGGAGGGCATAAAAAACCTGTGGGACCATATCCGAGCCAAAGTTGGACTGTTAAGGAGAGCAGAGAGGATCAGAAGCCGCAAGGAGAGAGCAGCGTCTATCTTCATCCGTGACCCTTTCAAGTACACCCGCAGGTTGCTGGAAGAAAAGAAAACAGGGACACTGCACATCACTGAACAGGAATTGGAGGACCATATAAAAACCCAGACAAGCAACGACCTTCGGGAAAGTTTCCTTGGTTCACCCGGCTACATCCCTAAACCACCTAAGCCAAGTTTGATACAACCCCCGAAATGGTCTAAAATCAACCAAGTGCTGTCTTGAACAAGAACAACCTCTGCAGCCGGACAAAACAGGGTGTCATACAAGGTCTACAAGAGATGTCCCATGACCTTGAGGCTTTTGTGGAAGATGATGAGTGGTGCCTGGGAAACTAAATCCATCCCACCTGCAGGGTGTAAGGCATTCACCACTTTTATCCCGAAAGAAAAAGACTCCCGAAACATCAACCAATTCAGAGGCATTGTGCTTTTTGAATGTGGAAGGGAGAATATTTTTTTTTGGTGATGCTTGTCCACTTGTCTTACTAACTCCTGGCCAACAAGTACATAGACCACCAGCTGAAGGCATGCTTACCATGGTTTTTGGCTGCATGGATCACTCCGTGATGATCTGGGAACAGATTCAGACATCCAAACAAGTCAGACCTCCATATAGTTTGGCTCGATCTTGCTAATGCCTATTGGTCTGTCCACCCACCAATTCATCTGTTAGCTTCTTCCCTTTCTCACCATGCATCCAGAGTCTCCTAACCACCTACTTCAATAACCGTCAAGTGTGCTACTCTTCATCAGCTACAACTGGGTGTTACCAACAGCAGAAGGGATTAGCCATGGGTTGTTGTTTGAGGTCATCTTAATTAGAGGAAGACAGATGGTTAAGGAGTCAGAGCCCCAGCAGGGCAGTGATGCTATTTGGATGACGTCACCTCACTCCTCCAGACAGCAACGTGCACTTACAGACTCCTAAAGAGGTTTGAGGAACTGTTGACATGGGCCAGGATGAAGATAAAGTCATTCAAGTCTCGCAGTGTCTCAGTCCGCAAAGGAACCAGGATAGACAACATCTCCACACCTGGCAGAACAGCCGGTGAAAAGCTTGGGAAGGCTATACACAGCTGACAAAAACATGGCGGTCTCTGTGATTGAACAGCTCACTGCTGGTTTGAAGAACATTGACCAAAGCCCTCTACTTGGCAAGTTTATGGTCTGGTGCTACCAGTTCACACTGTTCCACTGCCTCATGTGGCTCTTAAAGCTGTGTGACATTCCCTCTTCAGCAGTCCTGAAGATGGATGCTAAGGAAAACAATTACATCCGGAAGTGGCTAGGCCTTCCCCCATGCCTGCAAGTGCAGCTTTATTTGGAAGGAACACCTTGAGACCTCCGCTGAAAACCATCAGCTTGGCCTATAAACTGAAGAAGGTTAGTTTGAAGTTCGAACTAATGGAAGTATGACACTCTCCCAAGCCCCCAAAACCTGCACTGCTGGTACGGCACAGAGCAGGCGCTATGGGTGGCGTCAAAACAGAGTCCTGCGGAAGCTAACAGAAGCCATTGAAGCACGCAGGCTCGAAGTGAACCATGCCAGCCCACCAACATCACACCCACCCATCCAGTTTGTTAGACGAGCGGGAGAGGCAGTCAGTAGCACAGTAAGAGAGCGGGCCTTGCTGACACCTGGAGGGGAGTGGGCTCTTAGAGCTGACCTGGATTGCCAGTTGAAGTTCCCTCAGGAGATTGCTTTAACCTCCCTCCGGCCAAACATCGTGATTTGGTCCATCGCCATGAAGACGTTATTGCCGAACTGACCATGCCATGGGAGGATGGGCTGTAGGCTGCCTTTGAAAGAAAAAAGAAGACAAA
This sequence comes from Etheostoma spectabile, assembly GCF_008692095.1. Classification (NCBI taxonomy): domain Eukaryota; kingdom Metazoa; phylum Chordata; class Actinopteri; order Perciformes; family Percidae; genus Etheostoma; species Etheostoma spectabile. Next base: position 32,092,043 of record NC_045741.1, read on the forward strand.
TGCGGAACTGGCAGCTTCATGCGCACAAGCTGGGTGGAGAGCATATACCTACCCAGTGAAAGTTGGTTGCAGGGGCTTCACTCCATCCAGCGACTTCTCAAGACCCTTGGCATTAGAGGCGCCAAACTGGAGAGAGTCTTCAAGGAGCTGGAGGAGGAGGTAGAGCAAGGGAGCTTTTGGCTTTGTAGGAGGGGCAAGGCTTGGGGGAAAGACGGATCCTAGGGTTGGCTGCAGGTGATGTACTGGGTGTCTCCCGGCTGACAACCCTGCAGCAAAAAGGGGAAAACGGTTTACCATATTATTGATGATTTTTTATTTAAAATCGTATTGTAAAAAAATAATTTGTGAAAGCACCAGTTATCAACCCTACAGTGTCGTCGCAATATCAACATTGATGTATTTGGTCAAGAATATCGTGATGTCTGATTTTCTCCATATCACCCAGCCCTACAGACATATATCTCAAACCCTGGACAAATAAAACCAAATAAATCTGCATAGCTAGATACCATCACTTCTACTGGATCATGGTGTAGTTGTTGCAACTACTCTGTTTCCATGCTGTAAACACTGCTGTTGGACACTGTGTTACACCTGCTATTGTCAGAAGGCATGTCAGTTTTGTGAGTGTGTGTTTTTGTGTGTTCAACTCAAGCAGGTATTTTAGAAGTAAGCTGCCCAAATCAAGATATCCATGCAGTTTTCTGGAGCAAGAAAACCATACAGCGTAGTATCCATACTTCCTGTTGTTATTGAACTGTGTGTGTGTGTGTGTGTGTGTGTGT
>NC_045741.1:32092837-32094552 GCF_008692095.1 Etheostoma spectabile
GTGTGTGTGTGTGTGTGTGTGTGTATCCTGCAGGCTCGCAGTAAGTTGTCCCAGATTCAGGACAGCCAACAGGAAGTGTCTAAAAGCATTGAGCAGTACAACAGCACCTTGAACGGAACCCACGGAGGCAGTATGACCAACCTCGCCGATATGAGTGAGGGCTTCAGTGACAGAGAGAACGGAGGATTCCCAGCAATGGTGAGAGCAGCACAGGTCAGGATCTTGAGTAGAACTCTGCTTTTACCTGCAAAATTCTAGACAAAAGGGCCTCTAACTAACGTGCTTTCCGCAAGCTAGAATTCAGGTGTTATAAATAAAAAGTATATAGTTAAAAAAAGATGATTTATGCCCATACATGTAGTTGTCGTGCTCACACCTGAGCAACTGTTTGTGCCTTATTTGCATTATTGAAGTATTTTCCCGTAGTATTAAGCTGTTGTGCGGACTTTATCTTCTTGATATAAAAAAGTATAAACAATTAATTTCACTTTTTTTAGATAATTGTTACAAAATTCACCAGACCAAACTTCAACGCAATGACCTGTTTTTGTCCACCCTTCAACAGGAGTGGGCAATGTGCACCTTTCAGTGGGGGGAAGGCCCCTAAAAGGCTCTAAGGTGGTGGGTTATACTACGAAAGAAGGGGTATAGATTTAAATATTTTTAGTTTTTTTCCCAAACAGCCACACAAGAAGGCAGGGGAAAATACTGGCTGCCATAGAGAATCATTCAAATATGGAGGTATGACAGTCTCTCCTGGAAGACGTTTATTGTGTTGCACTCAGTTGCACACGTGAAAGTGACAGAAATAGTTGTGTCAAAAATGATGAACCCAATGATAATGTGTAAATGTTGGATTGTTGTTTTCAGATAGAGAAATAGTTACAAAGCCCCCAAAAATTGGACATCGCAAAGGTGTCTGAAACTGGCAGCCAGTCTTGTAGTCGAATCACCAACTGTCGAGTCCGAGTGTAAGTCCAAGTCCCCAAAAAATAGTCCAAGTTGAGTCTGATTCAAGTCCCTATTGCCTGAGTCCGAGTTGGGTCACGAGTCCAGAGAATAGCACCTCTAGTCCACGTCCAGGTCTTGAGTACTCCATCATTGCCTATTACACAGTTGTCAGAAACGTCATCCAACTTCAGAGTCCTATTTCATAAATGCTTGAGTCCAAGTCATCAATGCGTGAGTCCAAGTCATTAGTGCGTGACTCCAAGTTAAGTCCCAAGTCCCAAGAATAGCGATTCAAGTCTGAGTCCAGGACTCGAGTACTCCATCACTGCCGGAAGATTAATATTGTTTTAAATACAATAAGTAGTCTGTCAAGTTCCATAATTCCACTCGTAGTTTGGTTATCCCTTCTCCCCCTCCCCTTTGCCCAGGCCTATTATAATCTAGACAAGAGATCAGCAGCAGTCTGCAAACTGCAGCATGCCTAATTCTTGGCTGTCATTTATGTCATTTGAACCTTCTTTTGCTTGAACCTTGGTTAATATTTTTCTCATTGACTCTCCGTTTTGTTCCCTATAGACTGCACTTCACTCATAATAACATAATTACCTTGGCTCAGTCCCTCTCACTCCTGACAAACAGCTCTTGGGATCAGCGATGGGATCGGATTGTTGTTCGTATGAACAACAGTGCAAATGTTCTAATTTACCATAAGAACATAGAGCCGTATGCACGCACATGCCCAAACACACACACACACACACACA
>NC_045741.1:32094562-32097912 GCF_008692095.1 Etheostoma spectabile
ACACACACACACACACACACACACAGAGGAATATTCCAGTCCAGACACAAGCTTCCTCTTCACAAGGCTTTGAGTCAGAGTAGCAGCGTGCATACAAAGAAAGGCCAAAAAGAAAAGAAAATTGCTCCTGTTTTTTTAAAAGTGAAATTCAATCTTGAGGGGGAAATGAGGTGGTATGTGCCTGTGCTGTAATTAGGGCAGGCTTTCCTCTCTTTAGATATCTTTTTAAAAAGAGCTCTTGAGGTAGATTCCTGCACTTTTGGTTAAGTGGAAAATGACTAAAGGATAGTTGTGGTTTATTACAACTTTGGTCAACTTGCAATTGTTTCAAGTGTATTTCATTTACATAGCACTTTAAAGGCAACAAAGTTTGCACCAAAGTGCTTTACAAAGATAGATATACTGTACATAGATAAGGTTAAAATATAAGAAGATTTAAAAAGAAACAAGTTGAAACAAATTGAAACCCATGAAATACCCATGGAAGTTAAAGCTATAGTGCGTAGTTTCTGTCTCCCCCATGAGGAATTCAAAGTAATGACAACAAAACTTTCAGCGAATCCACATGATACAAGCCTTCTGTGACCACGCACAAGCCCCCAACCCTCCTCCACACAGTTGCTAGTAACCAAGGAGGACACGTGATGGATTCTTCAGAATCGGTAATTAACTTCACAATTTCTGCGCGGGAAAGTCAGCGGACGACACAATTGTCTGAACATAGCCATAGGACGAAATAGAGAGTTCTGTGGAGCTAATAGCCTTAATCAGCTTTGCAGGGACTCATTTGGCAATGGCATAAATGTAATAGATGTTTATTAATATCAAAACATTACGCACTAAAGCTTTAAAACCGGAAACACAAAAAACAAAACAAACAATGTTTCATTTTTGAAAAAGTAAGTTTTTTAAGAGGGCCAACTGAAAGTGAGATGATCCAACAAGTTGCTTATAATCTCATTGTACAGGACATACAGCTGTACATTGTCAGTTTTAAAAGGGTGCCAGGCACACTGTATGTGACGTCACAATAATTAACTACAGTTAAACTCCATATGAAAGAAGAATGCAGTTGCTAACAGTGATAACACACCACACACACCACACGCGTCCAAACCTCAGCCAAGTGTTTGCTGAATAAAATTACCATGGAACGTTGGCATTACTTAAACCTATGACCAGTGTTTGTAACAGCAACCATATGCATACGGATAGCATACAACTTAGCTATTTGCAGCTCCCTAAATACAATAGCAAGCAGTTTTATAGAGGAGGCATTCGCATTTTCCATTTGGACTCACAAACTTGCTGAGCTATAGTGTCAAGCACATATAGATCAATATGTTTCCACTTTCCACGTGTATGGCAATATTTCAGCCAAAGTCAAATAGTTAAAAGATGCTTTGAAAGTGTAAAACTTACAGTTGTCTTGAAGAGCAGGCTTCCAGCATTCTGCTACTGGGGGAGGGGAAGTGCATGGTCTGCACGTGAACTGCAGCGTCTCTAGCTACCCAGAGCTGCCTGTGTGGACGACTGTCTGTAAATAATACCGGGGAAAAAATCGACAAAAGCAGCCAGCCGTGCCGATGCACGTAAAAACGGGAATTTTGGCCGGCCGATAAATCGGCCGATCACTCCTTCTCGTGTTGCTTGAATTGCCTCCTCGACTCCTCCACTTGCCTCCCTTCCTCGCGGAAAATGCTTGGAAATCATGGAAAGAGAAAGGAAACAAGCAAATGTGTTTTAGAGTGATGAGATGTCCTTTCCTCTGAAACGTCACATGAATTTGTCAGCTGTTTGGACGGAGTTAGCAACTTCTTTACCTGCACGGCTTCCAGGTAGGCTGCTCTGTTGTTTCCTTGCCTATAGCTCCTCGATGATTCCTCCTCGAAGATCCCTCCTTGGTCCTTGGGGCAGGCATACGAGCTTTGATACAGCCTTCACCGAGGAGGGGCACAACAACTTCCGGTTCAGCCGAGGGCCGAGGAGGCGATCAAATAAGTGACATAAAAGCTAAAAAATAGTAAAGACGTGTGGAAACAGGCTATTTTTTGTGGCCGCGTGTGCCAAAGACAATAACACCTAACCTTTCTTTTATTTTACTTTGGGTTATCACTGCATATCACCCACCAACATGGAGCAACACTGTTTCTTTCCTTTGTACCACAGGAGGATCCATTCAAAGTGAAGCCATCTGTGTTCAACAGCCAGCCTCAGGAACTTCACACTGACCCCTTCCACACTGAAGACCCCTTCAAAACAGACCCATTCAAAGGTTATCATACCTCTTCACTTTCACTTTCCCCTGGTGTTTTTTTCCATTTTCCCTCAGGATAGTTATTCTTCTTGTCATTGACTCTGCTGTTATTCTGCTGTCCTTATTCTTACATTATGCCTTTCCACTCATCCTTAGCGGACTATGTGTTTACGGAAGCGGCGATGCATGGGGGGGGGGCAATAGTTAGTCAAGGGGGGCCCAGGGGATTTTATCAAAATTCAGCCTAGAACATTTGCTAAGAAATATTAGGATGGGATAGAACAAGCCTGGCTTTGGTAATCTTTGGTTTTCTGTCCTGCATGCAGCTTATATTGTATTAAGCTTGAGTTGCTATCTGACTGTTTTCTGTGTCTTCCTCTTTGTTTTCCTCCTGCACCTCCCTCTCTTCTGGATTCCTCTCCTGTAGGTGACCCTTTTCAAAATGACCCTTTTGCAAAGCCACCATCAACATCCACAGGTATTTCCCTAATATGACAGGGGATCAGTTTTAAGACCTGGTCACACCAGCATTTAAGTTCACGGCATGCATGTGTATGACATTTCAGAAATGAATATTTGGTGTGTTTATACATTATTAGCATGAAATAATCATTCCTTTATTGCTCTTTCAATCCCCTCTTATTCAACTGTTTGTGCTTTAACATTGAACAAAAAATGCATCTTAATCTGAGACTTTCAAATGACTAGTGCAGCATAATCCAAATATCAATATAATATCTACTTAAAACATATGCTAAAATATCATTTATTTAAGGAACTGTGCAATATTCTCCCCAGGCTCACATTTTTGCGAATGTGAAGGGAATAAGATACAGTACATTCACACAGATAATCCAATATACCTGTATGATATTACATTTTTCATGGCTCATGATTACATCATGCTTTTTTGAGAAGATAAATCAGTTCTTTAACCTAGGAAAAGGCAAGGTAATTGCTGCTTTATTTGTAAATCACATTTCAGCAACAATATAATTAATAATTGACGAAAAAACAATGCTTCTGCAAAATGCAACTGAAAACTCATGATTGGACATATCTAGCTAGCTGTCTGGATTTACCCTGCAGAAAT
>NC_045741.1:32097922-32120519 GCF_008692095.1 Etheostoma spectabile
GTTAACCATAGTCCTCAGAAATCCACCAGAGTTTAGAACACCAAAAGTTGAAGGTTAGGAATATCCGGCCAAAAATGAGGGACATCCAGCAGATCTTCCAGCGGAACCAGAACAATCCCCTAGATGAATTGTCGTTGATATACAACTAACCTGCATGAGGTCAACTGTCCTCTTCTGGTCCGCACAGAAAAACGCAAACACTGTAATTCCCTGGTAATGTCTTAACCTAGAGCTGGGCAGTATACCGAAATTATATTGATATCATAATTGGAGACTAGATATCATAATTGTAATATGGCTTAGGTATTATCTTTTCCTGGTTTTAAAGGCTATATTACAGTAAAGTGATGTCATTTTTGGACTTACCAGACTGTTCTAGCTGTTCTATTATGTGCCTGTACCCACATAGTCATTATATCCACATTACTGATGATTATTTATCAAAACTGTCATTGTGTAAATATTTTGTGGAAAATAGCAGTAGTCAACCCTACTATATCATTGCAATATCGATATCAAGGTATTTGGTAAAAAATATTGTGATATATGATTTTCTCCGCATCGGCCAGCCCTATCTTAACAATCATACACATCCAAGAGTGGCCTGTGCTTGTGTTGGCAGCCTTGTCTTGTGTTGACGTCCCTCTACATATGTGAAACAGCCGTAAGTGCAACTGTCACTTGTGTCACACTTCCCTCTTCAGCAATATTGTGAAGTTTCACTTCTATGCTTAGTAGATGGAGATCAGCGATGCAAATCGCCGTTTTTACGCGGCAGTGAAACTGCTCCAACTGCCCCGCAGTACACAACCCATTATTGCTTTTTCAGTCGATGCCTTTGCATTGGGTTTGTTTTATATGCGAAAGCATCCATTTCTCCAATTCTTTGTTGTTGATCATTTGGTGCAAACACCCATCATGCATCGGATTTTCCTTGGAATCCAATGCAAATACCCGTTTAACTGCAAACATTTGATCCAGGAGAGCATTTCTGTCAGACCTCACTGAAATCTGATGCTAGATGTGAAAGATGAGAAAGCATTGACTATCAGTAAATCTTGCCTGGGTTCATGACCTACAAGGGGCCTCTTATCATAATTATCTACTAGATACCTATATCTATTATATAGATAGTAAAGCACTGAATGCGTCATGTTGTTATGATTGCAATACTGAACAACATAGGCATTATAAGTATTAGACTAGGTATTACAGGGAGATGTGTGGACAACTGATTAATTGGAACACTTAGGCTGATGTAGGTCATCAAACATACAATCGAAGATATCAAAACAGTGTGAATGTGCCAAATAACCCTGAAACTACCTTATACACAAAATAGTATATGTGCAACATGTGGTCAAAATGCTGATGCTGTTTTGTTTTTACTTTAATGTTTTCATTCTGGCCACTCAAAGTGAACATTTTGCAATTTAAATGCCAAACAAGTATATTGTCGCTTTGCCAGACCTTCCTCCACAGCACCGCTTTCTGCTGTCACATTTCTACCTCTCTTGCCCAAGTGAGGGAGCAGTGTGTTGCAAATTTCGGAGCTGACGGTTAAAAATTATGCAAATTAATCAGTGAATGCACTACAGCACTGCCGAGGTCTAACCCCGGAAGTGGAACGTCGTGGATATAGTAGTAATATAAGTAATATCATAGTAATATAAAGTACATTCTGAAACAGGTCCATATCATCAACAGAGAAACAAATTGTACATTTTACTTACATTTCTTTTTCCTTTTTGTGTGCCCAAGCTGTTACTGGAATACTATCTATAAGTGTTTTTTAAATTATTAATAATAATAATAATAATACATTTTATTTAACAGCGCCTTTCTAACACTCAAGGACGCTTTACAGAGAATAAAAAGACAGATATGGGAACATAAAAGTGTAAGTAGTAATAACAAAACAATAAAACAAAACAAACAAACAAAACAAACAACAAAACAAAACAGAACAGTGTATTTACAGATAAGCGAGCTGGAACAGATGGTTTTTAGTCTATTTGAACAGAGGGAGAGAGTTGATGTTGCGGAGGTCGGGTGGGGTGAGTTCCAGAGCTGGGGAGCATGGGGGACAGTGAGGTGGAGGGAGGAGGAAGATCTGAGGGAGCGGGAGGGGACGGCAATGTGTAGGAGTTCTGATAGATTGGGGGGCAAGGTTATGGATGGCTTTGAAAGTATGGAGAAGGTTTTAAATTGTATTCTGAATTGAACCGGAGCCAATGGAGCTGCTGAAAACCGGGTTATATGATGAATGAGGGGGTTCTGGTGATGACACGAGCTGCTGAGTTCTGAAGAAGTTGAAGTTTATGGAGGGATTTTTGAGGAAGGCCAAAAAGGAGAGAGTTACAGTAGTCAAGGCGGGAGGTGACGAGGCTGTAGATAAGGATGGAGGCAGTGTGAGTGGTAAGGGACGGACGAGGCGGTTAATGTTGCGTAGGTGGAAGTATGCAGACCGCAGATATTATTTATGTGTGACTGAAAGGAGAGGGAGGAATCGAGATGACGCCCAGACTCTTACCTGAGGAGGGGAGACCAGGAGTTGTTGATTGGTAGAGAGAAACTATTGATTTTGGATAGGGTGGACTTGGTGGCTACGAGGAGGAGTTTCGGTTTTATCACTGTTTAGTTTAAGGAAGTTTGAGGTGAACCAGTCTTTATTTCAAGTAGGCAGTTATAAGGGACAAGGGGGGAGCGAGGAGTGGTTTGCTGGATAAATAGAGCTGGGTGTCGTCTGCGTAACAATGAAAATGAATGTTGAATTTGCGGAAGATATTGCCAAGGGGAAGTAGTTAGGTGAAAAAGGAGGGGGCCAAAACTGAACCTTGAGGACGCCAGTAGTAACGGAAGGGTGGGATGTGAAAGATTTGAGTTGAATAAACTGAGTGCGGTCGGAGAGATATGAGCGGAACCAGTCGAGGGGTTAGAGATGCCGAGGGAAGAAAGTCTATTGGAGAATGGAGTGCGAAATGGTATCAAAGGCGCACTGAGATCGAGGAGGATGAGGATGGAGATGAGTCCGGAATCAGCAGCTGTGAGGTGATCATTGGTATTAAGTACTGCTTAAGAGCGTTTCATTGGTGAGTCCTCATTAGCCCATTCAAAATATTCCGCAATCCGAGGGTGGATATCAACCTTGAACAACTATGCTGTTTGTGATCATGTGGGCTTCTCCAGATGACCACAAAACAAAATTTCCATTTTGACGGTGCATCACTGCTGTCTCTCATTAGTTGCCAGTTGAAATGTCACAAACAAACAAAATTAAAGTTGAGGCGTAAAATCCAGGGGTGTCTAACCTTTAAAATAAAGCTACTGTGAGACTTGTTGGCTTACACCGGCATCAAAGCGATTCTGCTGCTGATTGTGTGTAAAGTCTATTGGAAGGTGTTTGAAAACTGGCATCTGTCCTTTAAATTTCTCAGTAATACCTGATCCCGTTGTCTGGTTAATGAAACTTTTAAGGTACACAACATTGAGAATTTTAGTAGCTTAAAGTCGTCCATCATTTCTGCTGCAGATCCTTTTGGAGGCGACCCGTTCAAAGAGACAGATCCGTTCAAGGCTTCGTCAGAAGATTTCTTCAAGAAGACCACAAAGATGGATCCCTTCTCCACACCGGACCCCTTCAGTAAAAGTGCCACGTTACCTTCCAAGGTACTTGTTCAAGATCGAGGGCCGGAACATGGAGTTTTAACTTACATAATTATTTCAAATCCCAGTAGTGGCACAGATTTTAAGATTACTCATTATTGTTGGAATACTTAATCAGTAATACAACTGCTTAGTTTGGATTTGCCTTTGGATGGATGAGCGCTGTAAGAGTCGCTTGAGATTTCTGGTAGCGTGTCCTCTGCTGTTCACCCAAACAGTACAGTATAATCTGATTGTATATAGATGTTAAAATAATGGTGTAAAGTAATGGTGCCAGGAACACCTCCAGGCACGTCCAGCTGGGAGGAGGCCTCGGGGAAGACCCAGGACTAGGTGGAGAGATTATATCTCCAACCTGGCCTGGGAACGCCTCGGGATCCCCCAGTCGGAGCTGGTTGATGTTGCTCGGGAAAGGGAAGTTTGGGGTCCCCTACTGGAGCTGCTGCCCCCGCGACCCAATACCGGATAAGCGGATGAAGATGGATGGATGGAAAAACAACAGTCAACAGCCAAGGCATAATTTATAGGTTTGGTTGGGACTTGAGTGAATTTACAATTAATCTATTCCCTGTTCTAATGCTTCCTGCAGCAAACCAGTCACTTTACAAGCAATGACCCATTCTCCTCAAGCAACTCAAAGCCCAAAGGACCAGGTATGATTTCATTCTTTATTCCAACACATCAACACTGTCTGTGGACATCATGTATGTTTATTTTTGGCAAAAACATATACTTGGAGTCAAAGATGAACTTATTTGATTTTGTCGGTCAAAGGTCAAGGTTACTGTTTCCTCACAAAACGCTTTTTTGGCCACACTGTAATTTATACACTAAATATGACAATTTCACACAAATGTAGACTAGTAGGATAGAATGATAAAGTGATGACATTTTAAATCCAAAAGGTCAACTTTACTGAGACATACTTTTCTGGCCATTAGGAACAGGTTTGTGTGAAGCATCTATGTTTCCCCCCCAAAATACACTTAATGCCTTTTATTATTTTATTCATTCAAAGTCTTCACGACACAGACATGTATGTAAACTTCAACTTGGCTGGTTGGCAGAGGCACATAACAGCAAGGCATTTTTTTAATTAAAAACTAAGGGATGTAAGGAATCTGTCCGTCTTTGTGCTTGCCAATATCCAATATTGCCATAAAATACTCTTACTCATTAATGCACTGGATTAGCTTACAATGGCTTAAAGGCCCTGACCCACCAACCCGATAATCGTCCGACAGACATTCTGGCGAGGTCGGTGACTCGAGTCTGTATGGTGTGTTCCATGCCGTTGTTCATCGGATGGGCCAGCGGCCTTCATTTTGGCCGACCTGACATGCTCGGTCGGAAGGTGGGTACTGCTGGCAGTTGGACTCAAATGACCAGTCTGATTGGTAGAGTGCTAACCCGGAAATGACGATAGGGATGAGCGTGACTAGAGTCTCAAAATCTTTTAAACTGACCTTTGTTGATCTGTATTGAAGACAGATTCAGCAACTGCATGGCCTATTTCTCACTTAAAATGTTTTCAGAAACACATTTTGGCAAACTATTGACAAGCCGCTATGATAGTCTGGCTTTGAATTTTCGGAGAAACCAGACCCACGTGACGAGATACCAACACTGTCGGCAGTTGGTATCTCTTCGGTGTGTTCCAAGGCACTTTTATTTTTCAAATCGGGGAGGCAGTCAGTCCGAATGCCTTTTCTGCCAACGGTCAGCCGTCAAGTTGGTGTGTCCGGCCCTTAATACAACCACAGATATTAAAAGGATAATGATCTTGGTATACCTTGGTACAGCAGTTTAGAAAAATAGACAAATTATAGAGCGATTTTCCAACCCTAATCTGAGGTTAGAGTGGAGTCAGTTCTGTCTCTGGCAGTGGTTAGGTTGTTTTTGTGGTGGCATGAGTCTTAATCGAAAGAATAAGTATCTGCTGTCAGTGCACTGGAGCTCTTTCAGTCAGCTGTTTGTTCACTCCAGCAGAAGACAAGCTCTTCAATTTCCTCCAAGATATTAATGCAGTCCATACAAACACATACACAATGTGGGTCAGCTTGAATGCCTCAGTGATTGGAGAAACTTGAGCCTATCACCACAGTGAGGCCACTGCTTGCTCAGACTAAGGTTACCATGTTGGTTTGCCTATCAAAACCATGGCTGGAGAGGAAAGGTGTCCCATTTGCCTACTCACTTCCCAACTTAGATTGTCGATACTACTTCAAATACAGCCACATTGGCTCTGCTTAGGCCTGACATTTATAACCAAAGAATCAAAATGTATACACCAAAGTAAGAGCTAAATATTAACATCAGAGACTTGCATGCTCACTATGACACTGTTAGCATGCTGAGGTTTAGCAGGTTCAATGTTAACTAAGTTCAGCATCTTACTTTAGCGTGTTGCCAATCAAGATTTGCTAATCAATATTGATTAGCAGATCTTGCACAGATTTGTGGCTGTGAATGAAATTCACCTCATGGTGTCACTTGAAGAAACAGCAGGGGTTGTAACAGAGCCAAATCTTTATGTGTAAAAGGGAGAGCTGGCATACATGTAGACACACACACAACACACAACGCCAAAGCTGTTGTGTTGTCGCGCCTGTTTTGCTCATGCTATCTAAAATCACACTGTGGCAGCGTTGTTTGGTTTAGTGTGTAAAAGCAAAGCCAGCGTAATGACGGATCTTCTTTTCGTCAGCAATGCGGAACCCTTCGTGTAGAGGCTACTGTCTCTGTTTTATTGGCAATCCGTCCAGTAGCTGTTATATTTCAGTCAACCAAAATGGTGGATCGACTGACCAAAATCATTTTGTTGTTGTTTAAATGTATTGACTGACCAGATAAATGTTGATTGAGTTCAGTGGATTCCAATGGTGTTGGCTTTTACCATAATCCCACTGCAGGTGAACCCAAATATAGTTTATGATCAATTTTGACATTCCTTTACAAGCCTAAGACCAAGACCCATTAACTTCTACATACTAAATACTTAAGATTTAAGCCAGTTAACTACACAATAGCCTCCTTTTTATTCCGTACAATTTTGAGATTTAAAAAATGTGGATGAAGTGCAAATTAGAAATTCAGGAGATGCTGACACTGTGTCAGTTGACAACACTCTATGGCCATCCATGCTGTAGTTTGTGGTCTGGTTACATTGGGATTGATTTTTGCTCCTCCGTGTTTGTTGTTCAGCTATGGCATTAAACGGACCGAAGTAAAATTGTAAGTAAGCTAGTCATTATGGACACTGATTGTGAATGTCAGTCAGTGACATGAATGTTAATGCCTTTAAATGAATTGTGACTGCTTTTTTCAGACCTGTTTGGCACGTTGGACCCCTTTGGCAGCAGTTCGTTCAACAGCAGCAGTAACAGCTCTGCTGGGTTTGCAGACTTCAGTCTCATGTCGAAGCCCAGAGGCCCTTTTGAAGGCAGAGCTGGCTGGCTGCCAGACTACGATAAGGTACCAGAGGCCAAAACTTATCCTGAAAACACTCTTTGGGTAGATAGCAGTGTTTTCCTAAAACACTTCCTTCCGGATCTCTTAGGTGCATGTATTTTTTGGGTGGATTAAGGGTCCTCCCTCAAGAATATGTGACGTTTTTCATTAAAAAGCATATGCAAGGGCTGCCTAGATAGCTCACCTTAAATGGGACATGCCCTATGTACAAAGGCTGCGTCCCTTTGCTGCATGTCATTTCCCTTCTCTCTCTCTCCCTTTTTGCATCTTCAGCTGTCCTGCACAATAAAGGCCTAAAAAGCCCAATAATAATCTTAAAAAAAAATATTTCACATCGTTTTGGACCATTATTATTACTTAATCTGTGTCTCAAATGTTTGGAAAGCAGATAACAAATAAATAACACCCCAAAACCTATATGACAAACCTTGTTTAAGAAGTTCACTGGGCTCCAGCTACAATCATTAAATCTGTGAAAAGTAATTTAGTTAGGTTTGATGCACACATTGATTTAACATTCTTAGGTGGTACCCAAAACTAAAATGTTTCTATAAAATGCCATATTAGCAGAACATCCAATAAAGGATATCTCATATTTGGTCCAATTTAATCATTATTATTGTTTTAATTAGTTGGGTGTGAGAAATTGAATCGTGTGATTATACTTTGTTTTGGCTGAGTGCTCAAAGAACCACATATTCCTCCTCTCACTCTTTGCAGTCGATGTTTGTGGACGACCCATTCAGCAGGAAGAACGACATGCCAGCTCTGCCACCGAAGAAAAGTGTTCCCCCAAGGCCCATACCCCCCAGTGGTGAGTGTCACACTACAGAGGCTACAGGCTGTTTTGTACCAATGTAGCCTTTAGCACCTTAGTAATAGGGACACTATCAGAACCTTATCACAGCTTCAGTCATTAATTATACAAAATAATAGTTGGATATTTGTTAAATAGCAAGGTGTTTGACTTTGACTATTGTATGGATTTAGCTTAATTATTGCACAGAAAACCCCATAACCATAATTTTATCTTTTTAAGAAAAAGGGAATGATTAAAAGGTCTCTGTCCGAGGCTAGGCTAGTGGAACAAAGGTTAAGGATTTGAGATTACATGGGTTATGGTTATGTCCATAATCACCACCCTGATGGGTTTTACGTGCACGTTGAAGAATGTAGAGTAAGGAGACGGGTGTATGTGTTCATAGACTATGAGCAGAAAAAAGACAAAAATATTAATAAAGGAATTACAACAAAAAAAATTTATCAGGACATTGTAATAGAAATTAAATCAAAGATGAGAGAAAACCATGAAAACTATTGTCCTAGTGGGTTCTATTTCTCTGTGGGTTCATGGGTGACATCATATTACACATCATCATCATTTGAGACTAAATCTATTGATTAGAGCAGTTTTAAATCAAAACCTGATTTATTGTGCTTCCTTAGATATACTGTATATAGTTTTGTTGTGACTTAACACATGTAAAAATGTATTTGCACTGTTGATTTTGTCTTTCCTAGTTTTATTCTTAAAATAAGCAAAGCCATAGTTAATGGATGTCTTGGTTCTCTTTAGCTCTAACAAATAGATACATCTCACTACAAAAAGACCGGTTACCTTAAAAACAAGCTTAGTAATCAAATGCAACAGGCAAGACTATATAAAAAAACAATTTCCTCCATAGAATAAAAGAATAGAATAAGATATTAAGACCGTTTGACTGGCAACTTTTATGTAGTATTTAGTTGTAAACAGTGTTGAAATGTACACATTTCCTGGAACCAGAGAAAAGCTTTTTTTCCCTCTAACGTAGAAAGCACAGTCTTAAACTCTGCTCGATCTGTCAACAGGAAAGAATGTCACTGTGGGTACAGAGAAGATAAAAGCCTTCGTGTGTTTGCCATCACGCACAATGTACTTGTGTGTTATTTGTGCACTGTAGCATGTCATTGAATCTTTTGTATCCTCTCATATTGACAATAGCAAATTTTGAAATTTGCGTTTCTTACTACTACTACAGAACTGGATTTAATTAACTATTACATCAATTTATTTTTTCAGCGTTTTTATTTGCCTGACAGCCGATAAAGTTAATGAATTAAAAAGTGGTCTGCTTTAGCTCGGCTACAGCACTGTGTGTGTCCCTCTGCTTCGGTTTCACCCACCACTGAGTCTGACTTAATGTCCCACCCACAACACTCTCTGTTACTGGGTATTATGTTTAAAGTTTCTAATTTAATAAATAATTGCTTAAAGCATTTAAACAAAGTTTTGTGTTGGACTTTGTAACATTCCAAAATCTTAATTTTTACTTAAAGATTTTCATTTTCACTGTTAATACATATCAGGTCAAATATCAATTATTGGCTTCATTAACTACTAATAATCGGTATCAGCCTTTAAAAAATCAGTATTGGTTGATCCCTAATCTAGACATCTTTTCCTATGAATTTCTGTCAATGATTGGTGTTTTTGTGCTTTTGTGCTGGCAGTAGCCGTGACCAGAAGCATTATGTTTTAGCGTTGTCCGTCCGCCCGTCCTATTCTAGTGAACGCTGGTTAAAAGCCCTTCTAGGGACGGCCATTGGATATTAGCAACAAATATAAATACTGTGATGCTGTACAAATGTCTATGTCTAAGCATATGTCCCTATTCAAATAAGCATGGCACAAACATCCACTTGGACCCATAAATAAACTGAGATTTTGTTGGTCAACAGTCAAGTTTAAAACTAATTTTTGAACCTAACTCAAGAATTCATACTCACATTCCACACACATTTTCATTAGTATAAAATAATGACGCAATGACTTTTTACAGTACATCCAAAAGGTCAACTTCACTGTGACATCATAATGTTTTGTAAAAACACTTTTCTGGCCATTACTCAACACCATAACTCAGGAACAGAAGAATTGGTGACACAAATCTTGAAACTGTGGTGATTGGATCTTCTTTGATGCTGGGTTGAAAATGTGTGTCAAAAAATGCACTACACTACATATATTATGAGAGTCTGGACCATAGACTCTAAAAATAATGGATGTTACTTTTCAACCTTTTGACACATTTCAGGCTTCAAACAAAGATATACAATTTTTATTTTTTGTGAAGAATCACCAACAAGTGGACCAATTGTGAAGTGGAACGAAATCTATTGATATTTTAAACTTTTTTAGCAATAAAAAAACTGAAAAGTGGTGCGTGCAAAATTATTGGGCCCCCTTGTGTTAATACTTTGTAGAGCCACCTTTTGCTGCTATACAGCGGCAAGTCACTTGGGGTATGTCTCTATCATTTTTGCACTCGAGAGACTGAAATTCTTGCCCATTCTTCCTTGCAAAACAGCTGGAGCTCAGTGAGGTTGGAGGAGAGCGTTTGTGAACAGCATTTTCAGTTCTTTCCACAGATTCTCGATTGGATTCAGTCTGGACTTTGACTTGGCCGTTCTAACACCTGGATACGTTTATTTGTGACCCATTCCTTTGTAGATTTTGCTGTATGTGGGATCATTGTCTTGTTGGAAGATAAATCTCCGTCCCAGTTTCAGGTCTTTTGCAGACTCCCAACAGGTTTTCATCCAGAATGGTCCTGTATTTGGCTGCGTCCACTCTCCCTGTCCCTGCTGAAGAAAAGCAGGCCAGACCATGATGCTGCACCACCATGTTTGACAGTGGGGATGGTGTGTTGAGGTGAGACTGTGTTGCTTTTACGCCAAACATATCGTTTTGCATTGTGGCTAAAAAGTTTAATTTTGGTTTCATCTGACCAAGCACCTTCTTCCACATGTTTGGTGTGTCCTCCCAGGTGGCTTGTGGCAAACTTTAGACAAGACTTTTTATGGATATCTTGAGAATGGCTTTCTTCTTGCCACTCTTCCATAAGGGCCAGATTTGTGCAGTGTACGACTGATTTGTTCCTAGACAGACTCTCCCACCTCAGCGGAGTTCTCTGCAGTTATCCAGAGTGATCATGGGCCTCTTGGCTGCATCTCTGATCAGTCTTCTCCTTGCTGAGCTGAAAGTTTACAGGGACGGCCAGGTCTTGGTAGATTTTCAGTGGTCGATACTCCTTCCATTTCAAAATGATCGCTTGCACAGTGCTCCTTGGGATGTTTAAAGCTTGGAAATCTTTTGTATCCAAATCCGGCTTTAAACTTCTCCACAACAGTATTACGGACCTGCCTGGTGTGTTCCTTGGTCTTCATGATGCTCTCTGCGCTTCCAACAGAACCCTGAGACTATCACAGAGCAGGTGCATTTATACAGAGACTTGATCACACACAGGTGGATTCTATTTTTCACCATCAGTGATTTAGGACAACATTGGATCATTCAGAGATCCTCGCTGAACTTCTGGAGTGAGTTTGCTGCACTGAAAGTAAAGGGGCCGAATAATTTTGCACGCACCACTTTTCAGTTTTTTATTTGCTAAAAAAGTTTAAAATATCCAATAGATTTCGTTCCACTTCACAATTGTGTCCCACTTGTTGGTGATTCTTCACAAAACATAAAAATGTTATATCTTTATGTTTGAAGCCTGAAATGTGTCAAAAGGTTGAAAAGTTCAAGGGGGCCGAATACTTTCGCAAGGCACTGTATGTGGGTTACATAACAGTGATTTATAACAAAAGATGTATCCTGGGACTCATTCAATACATTTATATTTTTAAATTTGAAAGAGACTGAAAGAGACAGTTATATTGTTAATTTTCTAAGCAATTAAATGTACAGTAAAATATAAAATTGTTAGAGCTCTAGACAAAGCTTCTGGGTCTGAAAAGTGAAGCCAATGTCGAAGTGCTTTTAACTTGCATTCTATCTCATTTCCAGCAGGGGGCAACTCCACTGGTTGCAAGAAAAAGCCGGCTTGCATGAAAATGATCCTGCTTTATTACCTTTAGTAAACATTTTAATAATGAGTTTATGGTCTTAATCGCTAGTTTCAGGTCTTCTTTTATTCGGCATAATGTTCTATTGGTCAGTTATGGTCCTATTTATTTTAAAATTGACAATAAAGCATGGGAATGCTTTAGAGATGTGACCTGTCAAAACCTGTCAAGGACAGAGGCTTAAACCTTGACCCTCTCACTGTTTGGTTTTACTTCATCGAAGTTAATTGGAAAATTTTGGTCTCCTAAAAATGTCCTTGTTAAGAGTTTTGTAGCACCTTGCGGTTGGCTAGCTAGCTAGCTAGCGCTAGTGGTAGTTGGTAACTGTATGTAAAGTTTGACAAATTTTTGGTGTACTGCCGTACACCAGTAACCGGAGGTCTGCATTTACTTGCCAGTAAAACTTAGTGGAATGATTCAATTTCACTCAGTACAAGTTCCCTTTTTTAGCATTTAGCTTAGCACAGCACAATTGCAACCACAAACAAAGCTGGCTTGATAAGCATCATCCTCACCAGGTCCACCCTCTTGTCTAAAAATCGTCACGTTCGGTTTCTAAAAACCAAGATGGTAAAGGACAAATTGCCATAGGCTTCAAAACAGCGGCCCACAAACCAATGGGTGACGTCACTGCTGCCACTACTGTCCATGGTCTGGACAGACATGATGTAAACTACAACTTAACTGGTTAACAGAAGCATAAATCCGCAAGGCACTAATTCTACTTTTCTGTTTCTTCAACCATAGTAGCCAACACTGCCATTGCCATACACAGGTTTTATTTTGTTAATCCCCAACAAGCTAACAGATGTAAAAGACAGGGAGGCTTGCAAGGAGGCTTCTGTGTAGACACCTACCAACCAAACAACCTGTTCAGATCAGCAAAGATTTAAACTTTTATGAACTTGCACTAAGTGAACTTGCTTTTGAATTATAGCAAGCAAGACAGAAATGTACTCAGATAGAAGGTTGGAAGATGGCTAGATTAAGTTCATAAAGAAACTGGTGGAAAACACAGCAAATACATTTCACATAAGGCCTAAAATAAGCTTTTGTGTCTGCATGGTGGTGTGTTACTGTTTGTAACTGTGTGTGTGTATGTGTGTGTGTTTCTGTGTGTCTGTGTTTGTATTTGTGATTTGTGTTTGTTGGCTAAGGCAGTGCTTGTTGTGTGGTTGTTTATATTTCATTTTTCTTTAAATGCTCTATTCATGCTTCTTATTGCTGTATGCATTTTAATGTAAAACACAATGAGATTAAATGTGCTATATAAATAGAACTTCCCAGGCCTGACTAATGTGCAGATATATACAGAGGTGTCTGCTGACCTATTTGACCTGATGTTAAGTGGTGACAAATATGAAATGAAGTTAACCTGAATGTACAGGAAATTGACCATGTGCTTTTCTGGTGTGTTATAGCTCTTAGTTGGGTGTTGGACTAACCCCAGTAATACCAAATATTGTCTCTCCCTTCTCCACTAGTGTTTTTTTGAGTGACAAAGACAAAGATACATGACATGTATTTGAGATAGAGGTGTGCACAGCATTTGTATATTCATTACTGGATGATATATCCAAACATGGCATCTTTTTCATTACAATGAAAGATGCTGCCCGAAATTTGTATACTATGAGCAGCACCTCCATTTCCTTAGCACTTTGTATTGTGGGATGTAGGGTACATCAACAGTACACTCAGAAATCTAGTGTGAACGCACTACAACCTAAATTGAGATTACTATAGAAGGACACTGGACACTGCTCAAGAAATGTTCTCTCACTTCCCTCTTCAGTGCTCCTAACACATGAGCTTTAGGGCGTTTTCACACCTACCTCATTTGGTACAGGCTTTTGGACTTTTCAGTTTGTTCCAAATCAAAATTGGAGTTGAGAAAAGTGTCTTGGACCTCAGTCCGGATCAAAAGACCAAATTCTCATCCGATCCAAAGAGTCGGTCTTGGTCTGGACCAATCAGAACCATGGGTTGGTTCGTTTGCAGTATAAAAACACTTACTGGATGGTTTGGGCATTTGGACCAATTACAGGAAGTTAGGCAACTACGTACCATAGAAGAAGAAGAATAGACCCAGAAACCCGCCCCTGCTAGAACAAAAATTAGTTGTGGAAATACGTGGGGAGAGTAGGAGGTTAGATATTTAATTTCAATTTGGTCAGACAAAAAAAAATTCTGAGCAGATGAAAAAAAGAAAAAATGCCAAATTGACAACACGCCAACGTCAGATGCACGCCTGTCTACTAACCAATCAAAGGGGGACAGACACGTACATGGTGACGACACGCCGTAGGTATGTCATGGAAAGTTCTTTAGTGCACTAGCAAAATCACCATGTGAAACCAAAAGAATGGGATCAAATGTATGCAGTGTAATTTAACAAAAACACTGGTTCGGACCTTGGTCCAGACTTTTAGGTGTGAAAACGCTCTTAGTGTCTCCATATGGCTCCAACTGTCCAACTGCCGGCGCACATTAATGACATGGAAATGAATGATAATTGATAATTAAAAGATATAAGGAAAATGTTGGATTTAATGCTTCGATTTGTGGTCATTTCCAAAATGTCTGTATGAATGGATTTCATTACCAGAAAGGACAACACTGTTGCTATGAGACTTGGTGCTCATAGGATTCTTTTTCCCCCGTTGAGCGTTTGGTCGGATAGTCCGGTTTGTTTTGGAACTCTGAACTCTGAACCGAACTCTGGTCCACTTGAAAACAGGGGTTTCAGTTCACTTCCAAGCGCTCCACAGTTCGGTTCACTTTAGGTGAGAATGCAATCCGACCCAAATAAAGGAAGTGAACCAAGGAACAGTGCATTTACTAACCTGCAATTTCAACATTGCACACAATTTACAGACTTACATATAATGATTTAAAGATTGATAATTTTCAGATTCATAATTATGACCATGCTTTGCTCGTCATCTGTGACAACACATCATCATCTCTCTTTACTCTGAGCCGCCCTCTCCTTCACTCGCGTACTGTCGGCTTCTCATATTGTTTGTCTACTTCTAAAATATAAGAAACACTAAAGCAAAACCAGACAAACCAAGACGTTATTAATTTGTTGTTGCTCCATTATTTGAGCGACTAGAAGTGTCAGCAAGTTAAGACCAAATGTCATTTGTTTACAGTGTGTGTTTGCGTTTGATAAAGTACAGTGTGAACGCAAACTGAGCGAAGAATGGAACAATGTTGCAACTTCACCTCTGAATCGAACCAAACTATATGTGTGAAAGTGTCCGTAGTGTGAACCCCGATAGCCCAAAACTCTCTTTTCTGTGTTCAGCCTAAACTGGCCACACTTGCAGTGGCTGCAACTACACTATCCCTCACGCTTGCTGACTCAGTGGTTATAGACTGGAACTAGAGAACAGTCTGTTACAAGTTCGATACCAGTCTTTTCATTTGTTCAGCCAAAACAATCAGACTCCAGCAGTTGTTTCTCCACTGTTCACTCTGCACTAATAGCTAAAATTTATGCTAATACTTTTATTTAGATTTTTCTATAGATTTGAAATTTTAAGCTGCTCAGATGTTTGTGTAGACAAATGTGAGGGTGATGTTGTAAGAGCAATGATGTGTGGTTTGCTCGGCCTGTTGTTTGCAGACACACCCCAACTTGCTTCCTCTCTGTTCCCTTTGTGTGTGTGTGTGTGTGTGTGTGTGTGTGTGTGTGTGTGTGTGTGTGTGTGTGTGTGTGTGTGTGTGTGTGTTTACACGGGTGAGTAGTTCAGAGAAGGTCGGGCTGCAGGCTGTGTACAGTGGGCTAATGCCAGCATTTTAAACAATAAAACAATCTTCTTCATATTACATTATGTACTTCATGTTTCTATCTTACTTGCACATACATATGCATGCCGCGTCACTTTCTCACATCAGCTACTGCACATGTGAATGGGTCACGGCTGCAGTGACAGTGCTACAAGTAAATTGGCATAATTTAGGGCAAAATTGTGTATTGTTGTAGTTGATTAAATACTGCATGTGCAATCCTGTGACAGTCATTAAAACAAGATGCCAGTAATGTGGATAATTTAAAACAGGGTGGAGCTCATGATTGTGGTTTCTCAAGTCTGAGTGTGTTTGTGTGTATGTGTGCAGTTTACTGAAAGAGGAAAAAACTGATTGCCAGGCATGCAGTTTTGTTCAGCGTGGAGTGTGAAATGAACTGCTCACCCTAATCAGCCGAGTTATCTTGGTAATGCAGCTAAATACGTATGTGAACGTTGTGTGTCAACGGTTTGACTGGTCTTGTGGTTTGACACCTATACTAGCAACATGGTGTACTCTTTAATGTTCCCACGATCCTCTGCCAGGCCCAGCTTCAGCTCCCTGTTAATAACAGAAACTGCCATTACTAGGATTACTGTTGCTAATTTTGTTCATGTGTGGACCCACCTGTGGTTCCACAGCATTACTAAGTCTTTACATTTTATATTATATAATACAATTTTTTGGTCATTTCAGGAAAATGCAGAACTATTTTGTCAGCGATGGCACATCTGAAATGCATTGTAAGAGATCTTAATAATAATATTAATAAAACATTTTATTATGTTTACATTTTAAATGTTTAAGAAGGCATAAAAGAAGAAATACAATAGAATACATTTAGCTTCATAGAAATACTTTTAACAAAATAGACAACACATAGTAAAATGAATCATTAATTGTTGCCCTAGTTTTACATGCATACATCCTGACTTTGATAACTTATGTGGGAGTAAAACATATATATTAGCATTGATAAATGCATGGCAACTGTCAACAGGAATGTGAATGTGTGTGGTCTATGAACATGAACATCAGTTGAATTATCTAGCTGGTAAATTGGTGAACCAACAGTTGGTAATGTGGGCAGAAACCCAAACCAAACGTTTTACCAGGAAACCGTTGAGAATGATTCCGTGGGTAATGGGGTATCACTTATGGTTTTGGTCCTCTGACTGTTTTTTCCCCCATATACTAGCAGAGGATGTAGCACTGCATCACTTTTAAAAAATTTGGGTTGGCACTCGATATGACATTTCTTTGGTGTGCCCAAGTGGAGGTGAAACTTGAGTGCGGCTTTCAAAAGCTGGTAGCTGTCCTTAATGTGACACCGGAGGTGAAGCAGAGCGTGGGCAGAGCTGTGAGAACTAGAAACTGTAGTGTTTATGTGTTTTTAAATGGATCAAATCAGATCCTGTGTTATCAACATAGTTCACTAAGGGGAGAATAACTCACAAGCTGCAGTGATGAGTCATTGTATCTCTCAGCTATCAATACACGTTTTACATCCTCCTCCTGAGATACTGAGAGACCTGAAACCTGTGATATGTGTTTATTTCTGTTTTTATGCTTCTCTTAGCATGTGTTTCTCACCACAAAGCAGAAATGTCTGTGCTATCCGAGTCACAACTTGACTGTGTGTCCTTATTAATGAATTTACACACAAAAAGACATACTGCAGAACAAGAACAAACAACAAGCTTAACAAAGTCAAGTCAACTTAATCTATCACAAATCACTATGACTGTGGCTGGGACGATATGCTTTTGTTCGGATTCGATTCTTTCACATTACATGGTTGCCTATTTTATTCAATATTTTTGAGTATTGTGATATTCTTGTCCTTCTTTTAACAAAAACAGAAGTTGAATAATACACTTCTAGAGACATTTCTAAAAACTTAACACAACACATGACAGCCAGTCAGTCTGAAATGTATTTAATTTGTAAAGAAGATCATCGCATGGATTTTTCTGCAATGTCTGCTTTCAGCTGTTTTTCTGGAAACTACATAGCCTAGGAGGTGACATGGATAAAAAAAAAACATATATATATAAATCCTTAGACCCGTGAGTCGGATGAGGAAAAACTTACGGCCTTTGATTTTGTCCTTCATCATTCTCTCTGTATCGAGCAGCTAATCCAACATGGATTTGATTTTATCCCTCATCCTCCACCTCATTCCTCCACCCTGTCTAGTTCACCTACCTAGCCTTGCTAAAATCTAGTGATGACGAGATGAAGCCTCATGAAGCATTGAAGCTTTCCAGCAAAGTGGTTTGCAAAGGGGTTCCTTTCTTGAGTTTTGTTTGCTCACAACACCAGCTGTTGGTCTAAGAGTGTAAAACAGGCAAATACATTACAGGTGATCTATGTGATCTCTGATACACTGTACCAGAGACAGTTATTGACTGTATTTTACGTCAGTAAAGACTTAAAAATGACAATCGGAATTCCTTGAGAGGAATGCGGCTATTGAATGTGTGTTAATTAATCCTTTTGGTCATAATATAATAATAGCAGGAGGGGCAATATTAGTTTTCTAAAACTGGATGGTGGCAGTGGTTTAACCGGGCAGAAGGCCGTCAATGTGCTTGTGTAGATCATGGATGTGTTATAAAATCTGTAGGTTCAAACCACTTTCTTAGCACGTGGTACTGACGGGCACAGGGCATGAAGTTAACGTTTTAGACCACCTGCCACAGTGATGGGTGGATTAAAAAATCCACACGCCACTGCCTCTTTTATTGCCTCATAAAGGTGAAAAACAGGAATTGCTGTGTCTGTATGAGCCTACTCGTGGACATTGGGCAGTCGTCATGTGCTGTAGTAGGGGGGGGCGGCCTGGGACACTAATAAACTGATAAAGTACTTATTGGACTTTAACTTATCATTGCACCTTCAATAATGTAGTTGTCCTCAATTTAGGTCATCCTGTACATCTGCATTTTTTCCTGCATCCACCGTGTGTGATTGTGTGATTGTGTGTTTGTGTGTGTGCATTGAAAAAAATACAAACTACAGTGCACCCAAACAAACTCATAAAATAATGAAGTGCCAACTTGAATTAAGATAATTAACTTTTGCAAGCCAGATATTAAAACAAAAAACAACAGCATTTGAAACAGTAATGCCGCTTGTTGCCATTTGAACTACAGTAGCCTATAAAACATTTCTGTTTTTTTTAAAAAAATGAAATAAACATGATTGTTTATTGTTTTAATAGAACAAAAGATGTGAAAATCACTGTAGCATATTTTAACAGACAATTAGACCTCATCATTTTATTCAACCGGTAATTACTGGATAATGGAAAGTCACGTAAACTGCACAGGTTGTCCATGCCTGTTTAAGTTAGCAAGGATTTGTTGGCATGGTGGAAAAAAATATAGAAACTTTCCTATGATATGAAAACTCTCATCCCTGTGATGATGGTTACCTCTGTCTTTTATCTCTCTAGGTAAGAGTACTCCAGTGACCATGTCTGGCACAGCTGATCCTTCCAAACCATGTGACCCCTTCCAGCCATTTGGCGGTGAAGCCATCGACCCGTTTCAGAGTAAAAAAGGCCCGGGAGACCCTTTTAGCGGCAAAGACCCTTTCGCCCCATCCTCAGCATCAAGTAAAGCCTCTAAATATTCTACCTCTGGTTTAGCAGACTTCAGTTCTGTAAGTTGAGATGGGTGATACTGTTGCCATTGTCTAGACCAGGCCACATAGCTGTCAGTCACTAGATTTAAGTTATAGCGCCATTAGCATGCTACAAAGACTGATGAGTTCTGAAAGTGCTCAAAGGATGAAGCAGAGTTATCATCTCAGTTGCTACTGTATGCCTTACAACAAGGTATGGTCATAAGAAGTTTTGGGGGCTTGAATCTGATTACTGAGATCACATTCTCTAATTGCAGATTGAGACCCGATAACAATGTGGGCAGAACTGAGATAAGGAGAATGCTTATTAATACCAGTTGTGTGAAGGCAAAAGCCCATTATCGGATGAATTTTTTCAGATTAGCAACTCTTGATTGTTATCATTATCAACATTGATTAAACTTGTGAATATTTTCTTATTTTCTGAGAATGAGAAAACCAGAAAATTTATTAGAAGAAGTTCAAACAAATAATGAAGGTGCTTTTTGGAAGGGAGCACAAAGTTCGAAAGAGAAGAAATACCCAAGGCACTCTTTCAAAAAGTTAAAAAACTTTTATTCAGATGGCTATTCCACATTTAAATTGTTAGTATGTTAAAATAGAGCTTGGCAGCGGTACAAGCCTTTTTTCGCAGTATAGCCCTCAGCACACACATTCCCATACAAGATGATCACAAACACCACCAGTAAACTCACAGGTAACAAATGCCAATTCATAATATTGTATTGCTGAAAAAAATAATACAAACATTGTTTAAAAAAAAAATTAAAAATAAATGCCAAATTTGTGTTTTGCGTAGTTTAATGCCAAATTTATCAAATCATATGTGAGAATACAGCTTACCTCACTAAGAACCACGGCCGAGGTGGTACCAACCAGGGAATGACGACAACAAACTGTGCGTTTCAGATTTCAGTCAGGCAGTTATTTGTATACTTGTTGTTTTCTAAGCAGGGAATATTGCTTCTGGCTGAGTGGTGCTACTCAGTTTAACTGTGAGTCCAATTTATCCATCTGACACGAGACACAGCAGTATCACAACTCAACTCTCAGCTCTCGAGTCTGTCTGCCCTGCATGGCCTTGCTGTGCGTGTGCTACTTTGTTCATCATTTGTTGTTGGCAGTTGCTTAGTGCTTTAACTCTGCTGTCTACAGAATAGGATTAGGGCCACATGTTAAAAGAAAATGTATTTGTCTTTTGAGTTTAAAGTCAGAATTTTGACTTTGAACTCGGAACTCAAATTATTCTTTTTACCTGTGTCCCTAATCCTCTTCCGTAGCTGTCTGTTTTTGTTATGCAGGTTATATATTATTATGTTAATGTAGTTTTGCGTCTCCTTACCACTCTCAAGCATCCTTTCCCAACTATATTCTCAACCTGGGGACATGTCCCCCACTTTTCAAAATCTTGTTTGTGTCCCCCCCCACTTTCAAATTTGTTTGATATAATTTTATTTTTATAACTCTCGGTGATTGCCTCCTATTTTAAGCAATAAAGAAAGTAAGACATATTTTTCTTATACATAGTTTAGAACTATTTCTTTTAGCATAATTTATCATTAGGATACACTTAATTATTTCCTGGGTTTTGTACCACCACAGTCCAAAAAAAAACAAAGCTACACCCTAGCATATAACTAAAGTATATTGGAACAAAAGACAAGGCTGAAGGTACACACAACACCATTACATTCATTTTATTTTTTTCTGTATTGGCATTGAGATTCAGAATCTCTTTTACAAGGGAGTCCTGGCTAAGACAGCAGTATAAAATTAATGAAAAGTCAAGGAAAAAATGAAGACATAAGAAAAAAAGAAAGAGACAGTTTTATGCAGTCTGTGGGCTGAACCAATTGGATAGTGAACCGTAACGGTCATAAACATGTGCGTCATATTTACATTCTAAGCTAAGCTAATCCTTTAGGATGGTGGTGTCTGAGCATGAGCAACTATATTTATTATTTATTTGTGAAGTAGTGATTCAGAACATGCTGAAGTACGTGTTGATTTACTCCAAGGATGCTGCTACATGCACACTTTCAGTGCTTCTCCCTATATGCATACAGCAGCGTAGCCAATCGTGAAGTGCTTATAGAGTCCCACCTGCAGTCTGATGACATCATCACTCAGACTCATCTTTTGTCACTCACTCTCTGCATGTCACATTGCATGTTTAGCTGCTCTTTCCTTTAGCTCCCAGTGCTGTTTGTCGCTGCGTGAAGGGATTCACTGACAGTTCTGTTTCACCACAGTCCATTGTCCCATCTGTTATTGGCAAGTGTCTACTTTAAATTTAGTAGTTTGTTAGCATTGTAAAATGTCATGATTGAAGTTCAATAAAAAAATAAAATAAAAAAAAAACAAGTAGCAAAGCACAAATGGTGTAGATTGTTTCAAAGAGGCCTGAACAGAAACTGCAGGTATCCCCTCACACAGTCTGTGTTCTGTGGTGTAAACTCTCCTGGTTCAGGGATTTCTGGTTCATAATATCTCTCTTCTGTAATCCACCTCTCTGACAGGACCTGACAAAGCCAAGGTAAGAGACTGAACACAATGAAATTCACATAAAATGATGTCAATTAATAACCATAAGGCAGTGCATTTCAGATGTATGTTAAATCATGTGTTTTGGTAAAAAAAAAAGGATTGTACCTATGTTATTTATTTTTTAGTTGGGTACTAACATTATCCAAAATGTGTATGACAATGTTCAAACCCAGAGAAATCTGTAATTTGAATCAGAGACCCAGAGGGTGTCATTAGCTCACCTGTCAATGGCATCATCAAATCTTTAACCCCTCCAGTTGCTTTAACTTCTGGCAAAACACAGGAAACACCAGAAAATACGTTAGAGCAGCAGTTTTTAGGCCAAGGACCCCTTAGCTGAAAGAGAGAAGGAGCAGGGACCCCTTAACATTGACTTGTTGAAACCTGCTGAAATACTAATAAAATGCATATTAAACTGGATCTACAATAACTTGTACGGTGGCCTAAAGCCTTTACACATAACTTTTTATGGTGCATATAACACTAAGCTTTTTGCATATTCATATACTTAAACATCATGTTTTAATGTTAAAATGTGGCAAAGTAAATTCTTAAGCTAAACTGTGTCTGT
>NC_045741.1:32120529-32143210 GCF_008692095.1 Etheostoma spectabile
CTAAAAAAATATCTTTACTAATAATATGTTGGATTTATGTTAATGTATATTTTTGGACATTTCTTAATTTTATTTTTTCTAAACAACCCTGTTGAAGATCTCTGCAAGAGTAATAGTAATTTATACAATGTCACAGAATTATACTCTTGTAACAGTAATAAATAAGTTTTTAGGTATATAATATATTGTTCAAGCCTTGAGCTATGCAATTATTTCATCTACATCACTTTATTACAGCTTCCTTTGGTGGCAGACTGACAGTGTTCAATATCAACTGCAAATTAATCAAGTTAGACCTGGCGGTCAATTGGTGAAGTAGCATTGATCACTTTAAAAGAGGGATGCATTTCTACATTAAAAATAATTCGACAGAGGCGAGGGCATGTAGATTAGAAAGGGGGAAATCCCACTAAATCGCACCATGGAAATATCTTTAAAAATGTAAAAAGGCATCCCTTTAGCGCTCTCTCTCTCTCTCTTTCTCTGTCTGTAGTTTGGGAATGAGGCTCAGCAGTTGGAGTGGGCGAAGCGAGAGAGTGAGCGAGCAGAGCGCGAGCGACTGAAGAGGCTCAGGCAGCAGGAGCAGGAAGACTTGGAGCTCGCCATCGCCCTCAGCAAGGCCGAGATGTCCAACGCGTGACCTGGAACCCCCTGACGCGTTGACCGGCTAACATGCAGACAAAACATGACTGACACCTAATATATAGACAGAAGGCACATCACTAGACTTATTCTCAAGTGTTCATACAAACTCATACACACAAAACACACACACACACACACACACAAACACACACACAAGTCTTGCATCTCCGCTAATTACTTTCCCTCACGCGCAATGACTCAACAAATGGAACCGAAAGATCTTCCAGGCAAGTCTCTCCGCTAACCTAGCATTTAAAAAAACAGGACAACAAAGCTGAGGGAAGCCGGGAACTCATTACTGCATAAGTCTCCCGTTGATGTGAAGAGACAGAGGACTGAAGGATGAAAAAGGCGAAGAGGAGGAAGAGGCAAGAGGGGCCTGATGGAAACAAACGGATGCACTGTGTATATGGACTATAGTGGCTGGACAGTGACGTGACGGATCCATTCACTGGGCTCAGCAGACTAGCCAATAGAACACCTCAACAGTTTGAATTTCAACGTGTTGTTTTTGTTCTCCAGCTTCACTCACAATGTGGCGGAATGACATGCTAACTGCACTGTTGCTATCAGTAGCAACAAGCAGCTGTGAAGAACAATTACACTACAATTCAAACTGCCAAGGTATTTCTTAAAAGGTATTTTTTTTCCTGCTCTATAGGGGTGACATGGATATATCACTGGTATAAGGTATAACTGTGTCTGTAAGTGTTTAGTGTTGAGTTGTTTTGCGAGTAAGAAAATACAGAATGAGGTGTTACATAAGTATTGAGTTTATAGAGAGGCGTATAGAGAAGACTGGATTTGATTGTCCTCAGGATTGAGAATTTTCAATTTACAATTTTTCTTTTCTCGGTTTATTATTTTTCTCAGGAAGTTCTGTCACTAACCAAGTCTTGGTTAAGAAGTGAAAAGTTCAATATTAGTGCTTTTACTTCTGCTGGAGGCAAAATGATGTAAACTACTAAGAATGAAATTGATATTCTCAGCCGACTCTGGTTGAGTCAAAGCATATTTCTCCAAATATTGGGTTTCCTTTTAATTTGATACCACGCAAGGGTCTACCATGGGAGTAGAGACTTTGCCGTAAAGTGGGGCCTGCTTTTTGCCCTGAGTGCTTTCTTTCAGGTTTGAAAGCGAGGCACTCCCCTTCTCTGGCTCCTCCTCTGTGAAAAAAGACAACTTCTAACCAACATGAGTCAAATATGTTTCACTCTTGTCACACTATGCGAGGGAAGGAAAAACAACTCCTCTTCTACTGCGTTGAACAAAAAAACTGATAAAGATCCATTACACTGTTTCCCTCTAATGTGACAAATACCTGACAGTGAAAATAACAGTCTCACATGTCAACATATCCTTTAAGTGACAGCAACAAATTGTACAGATATATTTTCTTTGTCCCCGAGTGTGAGATTGTACTGTGATGCCCTGCAGTACTCTCTCTCCCTCTCTCCTGTGTACATAGATACCCATAGCTAACTATGCCTCCTCTCGACAGCTGTACTCTGATCCGGATGCTGTGATGTCACACCGCATTCAACAAATGAAAAGGCAAGATGAGGGAATTCATTTTTCAATATTTGACCTTGTCTTTTCTTTTTAAAGAATGAGGATTTTAACACAGTAGGTTCTTATTTTACAAGCTGGTTATTATTTTTATTGTCTTGACAATGTTTTTGTTTTAAAAGAACATAGTTGCTTTGTGTTTGGAAAAGGTTTGGAACTGGCTGCAAACAGGTGTCAGGCTGAAAAATGGAAATAGTTTTTTAAAAAAGTGCTATTTCTGATGCGTCTTAGTTTAGTTTCAATGTGGACTTAACCACTCACCTTGTTTCTCTAAGAGTTGTCCCTTTTACTTGAAGTGGTGGCGGATGTTTGAGTGAGACAGACTGAAGTTGACTCTGGGGTTTGATTTCATGTGGACTTCAAAGCAGAACTTATTTTCTGAAGGCTTTCTGTTTGACTCAGAGCCCCTCTGTTGTAGTTTCAAATATCATGTTGTGTTTCTATATCTGCGAGTCTGTATTTGCTGTGTGTCCATGACCAATCATATGCTTCAGTCAGTGTTTTGTCACATGCATGTCCTGCAGTGGGATTCTGCTCGGAACACATATGTGCTTCTAAATGTTACTATAAGGGATTACGTATGGAGTTTCTCATTTTCTTTACCATAACTTTGTAATGAGTGGAAGAAAGAAGTGTTACACTTGTCTTAGCATAGCTTGTTGACATTGTAAGGCAATGTTCTCACTCTGCGTCTTTTTTGAAGTTGCCAGCATCTGTTTTACATCATAATCCTGTGGAGTAAACCGTGTCTTTTTTTCTGAAGCTCGGAGCGTCTTTTTGGAGGTGAAAAACGCCTTACGTTTAGTCATTTTTTGACAGTTGACCAATAACAAGCGGAGTAGCCAGACCCGTCGTTTCCCTAACAACAGAAAATGATGTCAGAGCACAGCGAGTTGTAATATATGAATGGGTGCTCCCTGTACTGGGAACTTGCTTTGTTTTATCTAACATTAGCAACGCTCCACATAGCACTCTAGGATACTGTAGCAGTAGCTGTTGTTATAGCAACAAAAGACGCTCGCAGCTGCTTTTTGGAACGAAAACACTGCCAGCTTTTTTTTTCTTCTTACTACAAAGGCATCTCTCCAAAAAGACGCCAATCTCGTCCAAAAAGACGCCAAGTGTTAACATAGCCTCAGTGTTCATCAACACTAACCACTTTGGTCTCAGGACCGTCGTACATTGTACGGTGCAGGTTAGGGTTAGGGGTCTGATGGAACGCAAACTTTTCAATAAGCCTGGCGTTTATTAAATTTGCTAGGAGGAAAGAAAGAATGTTGAAAATACAAACTCCTTTACCGGCTTCTAAGGTGGCAACGAAAACATGATTTTGTAAAATCAGAGATGGATCTAAGGAGTTTGCTCTACAGAAGTGCGCTCAGTTCTGCTGCTGGTGGCTGAATATACTACCGGTTTAGTCAGTAGTCATTTTTTAATCTCTGAGCGTACTGCTGCTGACCAGATTCCTGATTTATGGGGCTTTCAGACCTAAAAAAAAACACATTTGTGTGACGTCCTGTTCTTAAACCCCCCCAACAAAGCACATGTAGACTTTATATTTCCCAATTAGTTTTCCGTCAGATCGTTTATTGATTTTGTCGTTTCCGACCGCATTTGAAGGCAGCTTTATTTCACAGGAGAGAGAGAAAAAAAGAGAGACGAGCGAGACATAGCGCATGCTTTGTTGTTGCAGGAAACATTAAGCAGTTTAGTGCTTGTGTTTCAATTTTTACCCTCATAGTGTTTGAAAGCGTTCTTGTGGCAGCGATAGAGGCAGTGATGTTTCCTGTTTCCCGTACGGGACTCTCACGCCGCCTCAAACCAGAGCTCAAAACAAAACGACAAGTCTGATCTCCGTTTATTTGCCACCGCAGCGTGATGTGGGGTCTCCAAAAGTTGAGTCAGCCACAACTTTTCGCTGCTGGCCCGCTGCGTTTTTTTGCGTGTCAACCCTGGGGCAGTCGCAGCCTAAACACACTCCTCCCACTCAAAATGAATGGAAAGACCTCAATTCTCTGCCCCGCCGTTGGACGGTCCACGCAGGCAGTTTGAACACGGTTTTATCCCCAGGATTTCATGACGCAGAATGATGATTGATCTTACACTGTATTGACTTCAACGGACGTCACCTCTATCCTCTGCCTATTTTGTTGTATTTAGCCTTAAATGTTGCTAAATAGATCACGTAATATTAGTGGAGTTTCCACACTTTTCCCCTAACAAATCTTATGAATGCCTAATTAACAGAAACGTTTCGATTCCATCATATGATTGTCCTCAAGGCTAGGTCTCTGTAAAATTATATTAAACTCCAGGACAAACAAAATCATTTTTAATCCAATAATTGGACAAGCACATTGTTAATATTTAATTGATATTATTGATAATTTCATTGATAATAATTATTATTTTGTAACTACTAAGATAGTATGTAAATGTCTTGGTGCTGGGTCATGTTGGACAGAAAGGCTGATGTTAAAGTTAATGTGCAGCCACTGATTCTGCCAGATAGAAATGTGAACTGCCTCTCCCTGCCATTTCTTCTCTTGTTTACATATCATGCATATTTACTTTACTGTAGCTGTTAGAAACTGTGTACTTGTAGGGCATCACTGTCCCTGATACACACTGAGCTTCTCTGAGCTGTACATGCCTATACACTTCCATTTGCTTCTGAGCCATACAATCCATATTGGCATTTTGAGCATTTGCCTTGCTCCCGGCACACTGTGGCGAAAATGTAACTATACGAGGAACGTCATTACACCTGTTTTCAGGACTCATTGGAACCAAAGGGCGCTGTTAGCTATCAGCTAATAAGTAGCTTGTTGTCAGCTATTAGCCGTTAGTTTTGATGGGGAATGCCAACACTGCTTTCCTAATGAGGGATTTTAACTTATGTTAAGTACCACCAAAAGTATAGCTGGGAACTAGGGTTCCAAGACCAAATCAACATGTTATGCCGCATTTCCGACTTTGGTATGGCTCAATTTTTTTGTTGGTTTTTCCCATTAGCTTAAGTTGTGGCTATTGCCTGATACCTGGTACTTTTTTTAGTACTACCTCGGCCGGGTTTCCAAGTGAGCTAAGATGATGCTACGATGACGTCAGTTTCTCGCGGCGACACTATAATGATAAGCTGAGAATCCATCCTACACTGAGAGAGTACTGAGGACATACAGTGGAAAATGTAAAGGAATAGTAACTGGTACCAGGAAAGTGAGTGGAGTCGAGCAGAGCTGCCCCATGTGATGGAAACGTTGATTTGGTCTCTCTATGTCCAGCTCCCCTATCCTTCCTTCGGAAAACAAAGATCACACATATATAGTTGATTTAAAGTACAGTGGAAAAAGCTCAGTTAAATCCTTAGACAGCTGAGCACTGTAACGTAGAAAATGTGTTGTGACATTACGTAGCGTGCTGCCAGCTAACAAGTCCATGTTAACCATTGGTTTTAAATGGAATCTCATTGCTAACAAAGCAATTTTAAGTTTTTGGATGTCACAACAGTGTGACATGCACCCTGCATGGTTAAAAAGCAAAAAGACAAATAGTGGAGCAAAGGAAAGTACTCAAAATGTTGTCTCTGTGTCTGTGGTCTTTTAGCCACAGCCAGATGGCTCAGCGGCATTTTGAAAGCAAACCTTTTGTGAAACGTGTGGACAGAACTCATGTAGAAAAGATCTGAGTATCACAGGATGCATTGCTACCTTCTGCTCTGGGTAACTCTTCTGTTAACTACTGTGTCATTACAGGAGATGGGCTCAAGAGTTACAGCTGTGACATTTTGTGGTCACAGTTGTGACATTTTCACACAGTACAAGTGGCAACACCCAGGAAGCAGAGAGGGCTTCATAGAAAATGTCTCCATGTGAAATGCTAAATGCTGCCCAGTGTAGCTCCCAGACGCCACACAAATACTTGAATATTAGAAAACATTGACAACAAAAAAGCTCAAGGTGCACTAACTGGCTTTGCTGGAGCTTTTAACCACATCTCATGTTTGAAAGCTCAGGTGAAAATGTATTTGAAAACTACTGTTTTCAGTGGTCAAGAATTTGTGCTGAAATGCTGTGCTCATCATGCACACTGACTGAGAACTGAGAGAGTGGCGGATATCATTTGGAGTCTCGGTACAGATACCAAAACAATAAACAATACAAAGCTCTGAAATGTTCAATATATATAAACTATCGTAAATTAGTCTAAAATGAGTAGTCTCGCATTGCCAGACCTTCCTCCGCAGCATTCTGGGATGGGAGAGAGCTCTGGTTCATTGGCATTTCTTTAAACCAATCACAATTGTCGGGGGCGGCGCTAAGCACCGCACAGCGCAACGACGCCTCTGCAAAATAGCCTCAAACTTCTTTTGGTGGAACGTGCGTACGTTCAAAATTTGTTTTGGTCGCGCAACAGAAAACTCAGATTGGACAGATAGTCTCGCTAGCTGTCTGGATTTACCCTGCAGAGATCTGAGGAGCATTAACCATAGTCCTCAGAAATCCACCAGAGGTTAGAACGCCATTACGAAAGAAAGAGGAAGGTGACGGACATCCGGCGGAATTTGCGGTGGCTCCCTGAACAATCCCAGAAGTGGAAGGTCGTGGATATAGACTAAAAATGTGTGAATTGTAATTGGGTCCTATGTGATCAAAGAGTACGTTACAATATTACAAATCGGACCAGATATTCGATGCAAACCTTTGGTACTTTGGCCAGTTTTCCAAACTCGCTGCATAAGACACGTTTCAGTCGGTACCACGGCGACTCGGTACTTGATACCCAGCCGACGGTGACCTTTGACCCTTCATCTGTTCTTCATGAGTTTCTGTCCACCTCCCTCTGACCTCAACCCGTCTGCAGTGTACTGCTTAGAATGGTGAATTCCATTGTCATTTATACTGTCATCTGATACCTCCATTGTGCAATAGATATTGTTTATTTTTTATTGTTGTTAAGTGTATCCTGTGAAACCAGTCGGATGTTTTTTTTGATATGTAGTGTATGTTTTTAATATAATTATTTATGCACCAGCATCCAGCAACCAACCACTCCCCTGTCCCGACTTTTTAGAGGAAGTCAGAATCTACAAACCTTTCATTCCTTTCATTTTATTTTATTTATTTGGGGGAAAGCAAATGGTAACTTTCAGTACTCAATATGTTTTAATTTAATCAGCAGTGTTAGCAGTTAAAACAATTTAAAAACTATATTAATAGGAGGATTGATGAAAAACATTCTTTTTTTAAATGTACAACTTATTTCTCAGTTTTCATATGCATTTTATTTCTCTCACAATGGTGGATGTTTCATTTTGGTACAAAAGCCTTTGTCTTAATGACATACTAATGCTTATTAGTAAGCAGCCCAACCTGAATCTGGACTTTTCATTCTACTTTCACTTTCTTTTCTTCCCTAAAGCTTCTTGGGTTTTTATTTTTCTGCCTTCAACTGCCCTTCCTCCCACGTAGGCAAAATACTCTGAGCTGTCTTTATTAAGATGCATACAATGTGTATACAGTCTGTATAGTAACATGTCTGTCATATTTGTCCTATAAAAAGTGAAGAAGAAAAAGTAAACTTGATAAGGACCCATTTGGAGGATTGCTTACGGTTACACTAATCGCTGAGGAGAGAACAGTGATCCTCTCCACATGGTCTGTACTGTTTACTACAATAAATATTTCAGTTGAATGAGAATGGAGTGCTGCTCGATTTGTTACAGGCGACAAGTTAAAGACTTGGACGAGTAGAGGAACCCTGAGTACTTCCAGTGTTTTCCCTAGCTTTTTGAAAGACTTAGGTGAGCGTATGCGGTGGGGGTTTAGGCATCCTTCCTCAAGAAAATGTAACGTTTTTCATTAAAGGTCCCATGACTTGGTGCTCTTTGGATGCTTTTATATAGACCTTAGTGGTCCCCTAATACTGAATCTGAAGTCTCTTTATATAGAACCTTAGTGGTCCCCTAATACGTACTGAAGTTCCTTTTATAGACCTTAGTGGTCCCCTAATACTGGTATCTGAATTCTCTTTATCATAGACCTTAGTGGTCCCCTATACTGTATCTGAAGTATCTTTCAATAGACCTTAGTGGTCCCAATACGGTATCTGAAGTCTTTTATATAGACCTTGTGGTCCTCTAATACTGTACTGAAGTTTCTTTTATATAGACCTTAGTGGTCCCCTAATAGTGTATCTGAATTCTCTTTTATATAGACCTTAGTGGTCCCTAATACTGTATCTGAAGTCTCTTTCCCTAAATTCAGCCTTGGTGCAGAATTACAGCCACTAGAGGCAGTCCCACAATGAGCTCTCCTTAGTATGTGCCATTTCTGAGTCTGTAGCCTTTTTTCGGGGGGAGTGGCCTTGACCAACTGCAACTGCCACTTTGCACATTCAAACATTTTGCACATTTTTGCATATTTTTGTAGTTGTGTCTCTTTGTTTTCTTTGGGGGTCTCTGTGATCAATTGCTGTCCATTTGTGGAAGTTTGTGTCTCTTTTTCAACTCATTTTGGGGCATTTTTAATACTAGCATATCTGTGTCTAAAACTTTGGAAAAGCTAGAGCAGATCATAAATAAATAACACACAAAAAGCTTAAAAACCAAACTTGCTAAAGAAGTCCAACCACAGTCATTAGATCTGAGAACTTTTTTTTTCAAACGGCTTAGGTTCGGCCAAAAATGCCTCGGGTGCTGCACCTAAACCTTAAAATCCTAAACCCTGACTCCCGTAATGTAATATTACACTTTCATAAAGTTGAGTTAAGAGTCTCCAAAAGCAGATGTTTAAGAAAGAATCAAAATTAAAGCAGCGGGTGATGAAATACCGTATGTGTGGGTCAAACTCCAAAACACAACTTTTCACAAGCTTGTAGTTTTCAAGCCCAGACTGTCACTATGACGTCAACAGGGTTATTTTTTACTTTGGGTCGTAACAGTGAGCAGTTATTTTCAACGTCATCGAGTCAGAATACAAAGAAATACAGAACAACAACACAGAAAGTACAAACACAAAATATAGAAAGACAATAAATCAATTAGAATTGGATTAGAATCGGAAAAAGATATATAATAATCCTTCATGTAATAATTCGTTTATCGAGATAAACAAATTATTGTATGAAGGATGCAAAAGAAAACAGTTACAAGTAGACATTTGCAAGTTTAAACCAGATTTCTAAATCGTCCAAGAGGCAACAATGAGCTGATTTTAAGGGAAGTGCTGTAATTTGGTCCAGGAGTCAGGTGCACTAAAACTTAAAGCAGTTTTTACAAGTTCAGAGCGAGTTTGTGGAACCTGAAGTAAAAGCCAGTCAGCAGAGTGAGTGTTAACATGTCTCTCTGAGTAACAGGCTGCATCTCATGACCCTTATTTGATTGTTCCACGACTCCTCGGTCCTCAGCTGAACAGGAAGTTGTCCCTTGTCGGTAAAGGCCCTCTCAAATCTCTTATTTCTGCCCCCAGGAGCGAGCATCGAGGACGGATCATTGAGGAGCTATAGATGAGGATACATGAGACCAGCCTTCCCAGAAGCAGGGAAGAAGGAGTTGCTGACTCCGAGAGAATAAATATTTCAGTTGAATGAGAATGGAGTGCTGCTCGATTTGTTACAGGTGACAAGTTAAAGACTTGGACGAGTAGAAGAACCCTGAGTACTTCCAGTGTTTTCCCTAGCTTTTTGAAAGACTTAGCTGTGGCTCAGTGGTAGAGCGGTTGCCTGCCAATCGGAAGGTTGGTGGTTCGATCCCAGCCCCTGCAGTAATTGTCCTTGGGCAAGACACTGAACCCCGAGTTTCCTGCTGCGTATCAGAGTGTGAATGTTAGCGGTTAAGACTGGAAAAGCGCTATATAAACATTCAGCTGAAGGAGTTGCTGACTCTGCCTAAACAGCTGACAAATTCATGGGACGCCTCAGAAGAAAGGACTTCTCATCACTCTAAAACCCATTTGCTTGTTTCCTCTCTCCTCCAGTGATCCCCTCCTGGTGGGAGGGACTAAGACGCGAGGAAAGAAGGTAAGTGGAGAACTCAAGGAGAATATTTAAGTGGATATTTAAGTCTGGACCAGGTACCCCTTTCTGTTTTGTGCCGCAAAGCAAGCCCCACCTTCGTTCCTTCCTTCTTTCCTGCACAGCTTTTCTTTCTGGGTCTTGACTTGATCTCGACCACAGCCCTGGCGATAACTCTACTAAAACTGCTGTAGGCTATGTAGCACATTTAAAGGATAATAATACTAATAATAATTTCTGTTTGTAACATTTACGTTATACTCTACACAATAATAGCTGAGATCTGGGAATGTGGTGACATCACAGACAGGAGGTCTGACAGGTTGTGAAACGAGCAGATAATCAGACAGGTTAAAAAAAGAGTTTAAAGTCATGATTAGGTTTTTCCACCCTCAGAATTCTGACTTTTTTTAAAAAGTAAAAGTTAACATTCTAACGTTAAACTAATTTTTTTTTCACATGTGGCTCTAATGCTCTTCCATAGAAAAAAACTCCAGCTCAGTCAAATTTATGTGAAAAAAAAAAAAAAACATGACACAGTCACACAGTTTCCTGACTGGTTTAGCTTTGACCAATCACAAAGCTGGCCACTACCAGGCCCCAGAACTCCAGGGGCCCTATAGGAGCTAAGCTTGTGCTTATTTAAATGAAAATATCTTTGGGAATATGCATTACTATTCATGTGGATAGTACTTCATTACCTGATCTTCTCCCTGTCTTGAGGTTCCTTGTTGTGTTTTCTGTACATTTTATCCACATCATGGTCTAAATGCTATTTTAAAGAATTCGCAATGCTGCCCAGAATATAGTACTTTAATTTATTTAGCTTAAACACACCCATTTTACGATACAGATATATTTATTTCAAAAGAGAAGGCATATACTTTAACTGCAGGCGTGTCTGGAGTGGAAGGTACATACTAGCTTAACAAATACGTGATTGTTCTGTAAAGTACTTGTAGAGACAATATGATAATCTGCGAGTCGGACAGGCAAGACACTCCGCTTCTGAGACGCTACCGGTGTGGTATGGCACGTGGCGGGGGACGGAGGATGGAGGACGGAACAAAACCACGTTTTGATGGAACGCAGCATAGATAAGTACAGTGTTATCATAGCCGGTAGAAGGGATCGACAGAACAACACCCACTTTTTAATATACCCAAACCAGAAAGACCCTTTAAATATGCACTTGTCCTCTTAATTTGACATGCACTGAGACAATCTGTAGACATCATGTTCTCTGAAGCAGACAGCGCCTTGCGAAGAGTTTACACACAAGCTGCAGTAACAGCTCCGTCCCTCCCAGACAGCCACAATGTGCAGCGGATTACACTTTCCAAGGCCACAGCTGTGTAGTCTGAAATGAATGCTGTGCAAACACAGCGGCCATTTCTGGACGTAGCAGCTGAAACCCAAGCAATCTGCAATGTTAGCGAATGCTAACTGCCTCCGTATGGAATAACAGGAAATTCCTCGCTAGGTTTGTGTTTACCCTATGGTAATGGAGAGGAGGAAATGAAAAGCCTATTGGCTTTTAACTGGGAATGTGGGTCAGAGAGAATTGGAGGATAAATGTTGGTTTGCCCTCACAATAGTTCTGGATCTCTCTTCTGGGTCTTTTCCTCTGACCGATGTGCTTTCACTTTCAGCCTCATCAGCACTGCTACAGTTTTTTGCTCCATTATTTTCAAAATCGAAAACTCGGCGTCCATGGTTTCCAAAGCAAACTGAGGACTAGTTTAATTTGACTAGAAACTACTCTGAATAGATAATGAAGTGCTGAAATGATTAAGACAGGGGTCTTTAACATTTTCAAAGAAAGACAGATAAGCAGGGACCCCCTACTACATACATGGCAAAAAAGTTGCATGTTAAACTGGACCTACAGTAACATGTATGTATGCATACCTTTTAGTTTATGGAATACTAAGCTATTAAAATAGCCTGATGTGGTATAAAATTGAGATGTCAAGTCAACTTTATTGTGCCAATATGGACCAGACACACAGAGCAATTAAAAAGATGTTTCTCTCTGATCCATGCTGCAATAAGGACACATAAAACAAGAAGATAAGAACATATGATAAAAATTATAAGTAATGTATAAAATTAAAATAAATAAAAAATGAGCTAAATGTACAAATAAGATGAAGAAAGATGCAAATGTAAGGCAAAATCAAACAATATAGAAAACTAAAGAGAAAGATATTGAAATGTGCAGAGATATTGACAATGTGCAAAGATAAAGATATTGAAATATTAAAGGAAGAGTTACCTGAGTGTCTTCTTTTTAATGCATAATAAACTGGGCCAACAATAATGTGTACTGTGGCTTAAAGCCTACAGATATCATATTCTTTAATTATTCGTATATCATGTTTTAATGTCAAGCATACGTGTGAAAGGCAAAGTGAATGCTTAAGCTTATGTGTATCTGTGGGTGGCTACCATAGTGGCTACCCTACCCTAACAATTTATCTCTGCTAATAATATGTTGGGTTCATGTTTATGTATATTTTTTTAGACATATTTGAATTTTGGGGAGGGAAAAAACCCCAAACATTAAAGTGCTCATATTTGCCCTCATTTATGACCCTAACGTAGAAACCAGCGCAGAATTCCACTTACGACAGGCTTCACGTGGGATTCATGAAACGTTCGTATCCCACCAATCAGAGCGTGAGAATGGCCGTACATTGATAAACTCTCCGATATAGTCTCAGTTTTGAGGCCTCGCCCCTACTATTTACAACATGGATGTATCCCGGCTAAGAAACAGCACTTTCCAGAGGTGGAGATTGAAACCCTGACATCTCAGTTTAATTTGCAGTCCTATTTGGCAGCCTAAAAACTGGCATTAGGCTGTAGGAAGAATGCGGAATAGAAAGAGATCACTGATGAGGTCAATAGTGTTGCTGTATTAAATCGGACTCCAGCTGATGTTTATTTAATTTATACACCCTTGCCATATGTATGCTATAGTCCTAATAGTAATATACAGGCTTACATTTCAATCTCTTAGACCTACATGTAGGGGGACCTATATTTAAATAAACACACAGACGCAGTGTCTTTTATTTTACTCATGTTTTCTTCATGAGTCAGAGCCAGGCAACCGTAAGCTGCGAGGGAGAGTGCCCCCCCCCCTCGTGCTGGACCACCACCCTGACCCTGTCTGGGCTGAAAAAACAAGCCGAAATATGTCGGTCAATGGCAGAAAGAAATCAATCACCTGTGGCCATCAACGACACTTTAAAAGACAAATGAAAACCCTACGAATGAATGAAAATGTTGTGCATCGTCATGTTTCCTGTATTGAATATCACTGCCAAACATAACACTAGACTATACCCTTTGAAAACAGGGAAGGAGTAATATCCTGTCTCCTTGGTGTAGCCCCCAGTTGGGGCTGTGCTGGACCCTGCTCTCTGGGCATCGGGTCAGCGGCTCCGTCACTACATCTATGGCTCCCCGGTTTTCCTGCGCGATGTTGTGCAGAAGCTTACAGGCTAAAACAGTGTTGCAGACTTCTTCTGGCGTGTATAGTAGG
This sequence comes from Etheostoma spectabile, assembly GCF_008692095.1. NCBI lineage: Eukaryota > Metazoa > Chordata > Actinopteri > Perciformes > Percidae > Etheostoma > Etheostoma spectabile. The sequence goes on from NC_045741.1 coordinate 32,134,310, forward strand.
GTGTCCCCCCCTGTTTTAGGTCGTACGCACGTTTCATAAAGGGCCATTATTCTTTTTTACCCTTCCCTTTCCTCTAATGTTATATATCTTTTTTATGCACATTATTTACAAAGTGGAAAAGCCCAAAATCCACCCCAATTTAATAAAATGTTATCAGACAAAACAATAATGTTTACTGAAAAATGAAACCATGTAAACCTATTCTGGTGCAACCTCTTAATACAAGCAGAACCTGAAAATTAGCATCATTTTAACTCTTTAAACAGTAATTTGATTGCCCCCCTGCAGTCTGAACAGACTCTGATGACCCCTGGGGGGATTGGCTACATTTTTGTGCCATTGTACACCTGAATCACAGATAAAACAAGCAATATGAAGTCAATTATTATATTATAATTTAGAAAATAACCAAAACTTTGGAATAAAACCAAAAGTCTGTTGCAGCCATAGTTTCACGATCAGGGCTGTGTATTGTGGACCCTGAGGTCATGACCTCGGGAACAATATGAGGGAATGTATGGAGATCTACCAGGCTGAGGATGAGTTTACATTCTGGGATTACCAGAGGGGGAAAGTGAGGCTGTCAGTGTCCAAAAGCACCCTTCAGCGTGTTAGAACACACCAGGGAGAGCAGCAGCTACACGGGGTTTGAAGCTGACGTAGCATTAAGAGCAACAACAGTAGCAAGCATTTGGAGAAAAAACAATTGGTAAAAAACCTTTTAAAAAAGTGTAAAAAAAAAAAGAGAAAAATGTCAATAACAGTGACTAAAATGTGAACAAATGTCAAATAAAGTGACAAAAATGTGAAAGGATGTTGAAAAAAGTAACAAAAAAGTTCAAAAAAAGTGACAAATGTAAAAAAAAAGAAGCTTGGGAAATTTGGGGAAAAACCCACAAAAATTTCAAAAGGCTCAGAAAAAGTTAAGAAACGTTGAAATCGTTGGGGGAAAGCCACAAAAGGGTCGAAAAAGACGACCATAACCTTGATAAAAGGATGAAATTTGAACTTGAAGTTTTGACTCAGAAAAACAAAAACGTCCAGGTCAGCGGGAAGACAACACAAGGGTTAATATTTGGAGTTGCCAGTTGGCAGCAGACATAAAGAAAGAACATTTCGACGCTGTTGTGTTAAGGAAAAGGTCGCGGGTGGGTTTAAATTCCCACCACCCCAACCTCCCCGCGTAGAGGGATTTCTGCTTTACACACAACTCGCTAAACCCTGTGTAAATGTAAAAATGTGTCCAAATGACACATTTTTTGTCCATTTAGACGCTGAGAACCACTGTCCAAACGTCTGTATTTTACCAGTTTAGAATGAGAACGGGTCGATCAAACTACAGTTAACATTCAGCAACAAACACAGATCCATATTCTCCAGAACATACACACCAAGAAGATACATTCCACTAATAAAGGCCAGAAAACCCTGGAATAAGTTCATGTGAAAGTGTAGTTCACATGAAATGGCGGGTTAACTTTCACAAATACTCTTATTGAACCCGCTCATCAATCATCAGCGTGTTAGCATTGTCGCTGTGAGCATTTAGGATGAGCACACCCTCACAGAGCTGCTAGCATGGCTGGACACTCTTGTTCTTGCTTTTCTCTGCAAAAGTCTGTGAAAATCCGATCTGGCTGTCCAAACAGAAATCAGCTGCCCAAATACCAGATCTGTTAGAGATATACGACACATGCAAATCGGCGTTCCAAAATATTTGATTTCATCTGTTTGCACAGAAATGGAATGAGCCGATTGGAGCAACTCTGGCTGGCGGAGAACCACATTGTTTTTTGTAACAGGAGTTTAAAAAAAACAAACTTCCACACAGTCAAGAGACACACACACACACACACACACACACACACACACACACACACACACACACTAGGGCGTAATTTCCACTGGGAACAGGGGGGGACACTTTTTTAAATCCTGTTTGTGTCCCCTTCATTTTCAAATTAGTTTGATATTATTTTAGCAATAAGTCTCGGTGATTGGCCCCTATTTTAAGCAATATAGAAAGTAAGACACCTTTTCTTATACATTGTTCAGTACTATTATTTCTGGCATAATTTGTCGTTAGGATCAACTTCATTTTTTCCAGGATTTTGTATCACTACAGTCCCTATAAATGTAGGCAGGATATCAGGAAATGGGTGTCCAGGGAGCTCAGTTGGTGAAACGGGCACCCATATGTAGAGGTTTGATTCTCGACGCAGCGGGCTTGGGTTCGACTCCGACTTGCGGCCCTTATCAAACCAAAGTTACACCCTTGCACACACACACACACACACACACACACACACACACACACACACACACGCTCATACACTCCCCCCACGGATGCAATTGTCATGAAAACAAGGCGCAGTAGGTGTGTGTTGCAACATGTCCCCATGTAAGGACCTTGCAGATGGAGGTTCACGCATAAATATTGGCCCTTTGATGTGTGTTACAACTTACAGTATCAAGCAGAACCAGAACTGTCAGAATAGGTCTGATAGCAATTGGAATGCTCACAGAAACCAGTTTGGTTACTGAGCTCAAATTGATATTCTTATTGTCCTTAACTTTGTTTCTTGTAGACCACAAACACTAACACAAGCAACATCTGCAACTCAAAATACAGTTTTTTTAACCAGTCAAATTGTGGGAGGTCAACCCCCCCCCCCCCATCCCCCCGTTTCAATGCCAAAACTATCTTTTTTTTTTTAAAATAAGCAAAGAGCAATACTTCAAACCAGACATACTTCAGTAAAAGTAAAATTACAGATTTTAAAAACTACGTGAAAAGTAAAAGTACACAAAACTACTCAGTTACAGTAACGTGAGTAATTGTAATTAGTTACTTTGCACCACTGACACAACAGAAGAAATAAAAGAAATACTCATTTGACAGCAACAAAATCTCAATCTTACGTCACTCGGTGCATAAGTAAGTGGGTCAGCTGGGACAGAAGCCATACCTCCCCCCCTCCTCTCCCTTCCCTCTGTCTGGGTTCCCTCTCCCTCATTCACTCCTTCCACATCCAAATACCCTCCCAACCCTTCGCCCTAACCTCCTCAAGGAGAAAGAAATGTGCAGATGAAATTGGAAACTGTAGGAGAGGTCCAAATCCAACTTTTAAATTGATAAAATAGCTGTTCCAGTAGACGTGCTACGAGGCGTTCAGGGAACGGATTCCAGCAGGTGTTTCCTGCTGTTCAGTGGTGCTGCTGTCCCAGTAGATGGCATCCTCTTCCCAGAAATGAAATTCCCACTTTTCCCACAGACAGAGCTGTTCCATGTGTTTCTGGGAATCCAAACAGAATCAGATAAGATGGTTCCAAACGTCTGATAAATTCCCCTGCTTCACTGAATTTCACCAGAAAAATATTTTTACTACATCCAACGCATATTTCCTCATTTACTGTTCTGGTAAAGAGTCAGCAGTCATGATACAGTGAGCTCTGTTTAAATTTGATTCACTTTTATTTATACTATCAAATCATAACAAGAGTTATCTCAAGACATTTTACAGATAGAGTAGATCTAGACCACGCTCTATAATTTATAAGGACCCAACAATTCCAGTGATTCTCCCAAGAGTAAGCATTTAGTGTGACAGTGGAGAGGAAAAACTCCTTTTAGGAAGAAACCTCAGACAGACCCAGGCTCTTGGTGGGTGGTGTCTGAAGGTGCCGGTTGGGGGTGTAATGAATAGTGGCAATAACAGTGTGGTGTCTCACAATAAAAGATAATGGAACCGTGACTAGAAATAGTAGTTGTAGTAGTTTATGGCATAGCAGGGCACTGCATGGCGTTACAGGACATAGCAGGACGTAGCAGGACATAGCAGGATGTAGCAGGACTTAGCAGGATGTAGCAGGGCACAGCAGATCATAGCAGGACGTAGCAGGGCACAGCAGGACGTAGCAGGACTTAGCAGGATGTAGCAGGGCACAGCAGATCATAGCAGGACGTAGCAGGGCACAAAAGGACGTAGCAGGGCACAGCAGATCATAGCAGGACGTAGCAGGGCACAGAAGGACGTAGCAGGGCACAGCAGAGCATAGCAGGACATAGCAGGACGTACAAGGACGTAGCAGGACGTAGCAGGGCACAGCATAGCACAGCAGAGCACAGCAGGACGTAGCAGGGCTCTGCAGTGCGTAGCAGGGTGTAACAGGGCATAGCAGGGCATGTAGCAGGACCACGGCAACAGCTACAACCATAATTTTGGTGCCACCCTGATCCAAGGAAACATGTTGGGGGAATGACTCCCCAGAGCTAGGTTAGTAACAAGCATTTATGGGACATGGATGCACACAAATGGAAAGAGACAGAAGAGAGGAGTTCAGTGTGTCAAAGGAAGTCCCCCGCCAGTCTAAAACTATAACAGCATAGTTAAGAGAGACAGGTTAAGGAGAGGAGCCTGGTCGGGCTAGAACTCTCCCAATCGGATTTTAGCCTCCCAATTGTAAAATAACCATCAAAGGATACCATCATAATACATGATTAACCAAAAATAAGATCAGGTTGAGCCGTAAAAAGCCAACTACCACAGAGTTAGACCTTTTGACCTCACTGACAAAAACACTCTCAGGAGAAACACTGTTAATCTCGGCCTCTCTGGTAGGAGTTTTTTTCCACACACTTATGGTTTTATGAGTGTGTTATGTTGGAGTTGGAGAAGAATATGCTGTTAAACACCCTGGAGGGGAGTTCCTCTGAGATAATGTGTTGCACAAGAGCTTGTGAGTATGTTTACAGCTGCTTGCTTACTGAAAATATTGGATAGTGAGGTTGGGAGGGAGAATTAGTCAATGAATAGGTCTTCTTGCATCAGAATAGTTAAGAATGCTGCATGTTGGAGTTGTATCAAGTGGAACGCAGTGAGGGAGCGGGCCGGGCCCTTTCAACGTCCAATGATGTCATGTCATAGAGGATAGGGGGGAGGTCAGCTGTGTGAATGATCTCCTGCACAGATAAAGCAACAGACACAGGCCGAGATACGGTAGATGAGAGATTCTGTTGGTCTCCATTGCATTGAACTGGAAACGGACTGGAAATGTGGACAAATACACCTGATCTATCTACATGGATGGATACAATTAAGGGCACATGGACATGTTTTAGCTGTCTAGGCCTGTAGTTGCCAAACCCTTTCACCTGATGGACCCCTAAACTTACAGTTAGACCACGGACCCACATTTGATTTTGTCACAGGGTCCCCCTCTGATAGGATTTTTACTTTTAGATGTCTTTTCTTATTTTGAAAGATTATTTTTTGACATTTTGGGTATAATGGATAGGACAATTCTAGAAAGGAAAGTGGGTAGAGAGAGAGGGGAACACATGCAACAAAGGGAAACAGGTCGGACTCAAACCCTGGGCCACTGTTGTAAGGACTAAGCCTCAGGACATGGGGCGCACACCATACCAGGTGAGCTACCAAGGCGCCCCTACTTTGAGATATTTTATGGCAGAAAGTGTCCCATGACCAAAATAGTCATACATTCTGTCATTGTGTTACTTATGGATGGAATTATAGTGAAAATAAATGACTCCCCTTTTTGCTGGGCACCCTCTGGAACCCCCTCAAAGACCCCCTTTGGTATCCACTGGTGTAGTGCATCATTTTATACACTTTCCCTCCAAATTTAGCTTGACATATTTGGCATCTTCTCCACAAACTTTGGGATCTCCACTAGGATTTAAAACAAATCTTGGGCAGACAACAGTAGGTCAGACCAGAGTTCACAAGAGTCTCTAGGAGCCGTCACACACACTCGGTTCATACACACACTGCTGCATATCTGAGAGAACACAGAAACCAACATGTAAACCATCTGAGCCCCTTACATTGGAGATTCCCACGCTCTTGGCCTCCTGTACAGCTGAAAAAAAGTGAAATGAGACTGTTTGATTTTTCACTTGAGTAAATGTACTAATGCTAGAGGTGGGGGGGTTCCTCTTTTCTCATGCGGGCACAGGGCCATTCTGGAGATGGCACCGAGATGCGTGACCTTTTACAACCAAAAATAGACACAGGGCCTCTGACGGCTGCAGCAGTGCAAGTGTGAAACAGAGAGGAGGTGAAGAGTTTCATGAGCAACTATCATTACCGTGCATGTCAGTCAACACAGATTAACTACACGCTTCTCGTCCAATTTACTGTTAAAGGATCATTCAAGTTTATTATAAATTGGGTCTTATTTTCCTAATATTTGGAGGTGTTCCAATACCATTTATTCCTTCCCGATTCCGCTTTGTAAACACGAATGAATACATACAGAGAATGGACGCTATTGAACTTGGTTTTATTGTCTAGTTTGGCAGTCAGTCATAACAGAAAAAGAACGTAAATTAACTACTTTAAAGTAGATTTTCTTTGGGAATAAATTATGTGGTGTCAGATTGGTGCAAAGTCTTGCATACTCCTCGATACCGTTGCCATTTTAGGCAGTTTTAAGAGGCATTTCCGATACTGGTGTCAGTATCGGAACAAATCCAAATCATTTACATAAGTTTTAGATGTTTGCAATGGACAAGTTCTTTTTAAGACACACTCACAATATATGTCTCTGGCTTTGTCGAAATCCTCCGACATAATGGACAGCCTATGCGTGGGATGCTGTAGGGCGCAGAGCAGAGAGGCAACGTGTAGCACAGGTACACGTAATCAATGCTTCTGGAACTGGTTGGCATTGTTTGCCTTTATTTGAAAGGACAGCTTAGTCATGAAAGGGGAGAGAAGGGGGAGGGGGAGGGGGGTTTGACCTGCAGCAAAGGGCCGTAGGTCGGAGCTGAGCTTCTGTACACGAAGCACACGCTCTACTAGTATATAGGTGAGCTACACAGGTTTCCTGCAATGGACAGTTTGGATAATATTGTTAATAATGTGTTTTCTCACTTTTTTACCATAATGTCACTATTATTATTATTATTACCAATAGGAATAATGGCCAAAACAGTGTGTTCTTCCTGTCCTGAGTGGCCACATTTGAAATGGAAGTAAAAGCTCTGCTTTGATCACACTCTTTCTATCTTTCCCCTTGATCCCCTCCGTCATGCTCTAGTATAGAGTCATTTTCATACCAATAATTTCCATATTGCGGCTCACTGTCACTGACTCCTGATGTAACACAATAGTGATTCAACCCACAGCCCTTATCAAAGTTATCTTTGTCATCTAAACATCTGCTTTCTAGGAAGGTGAAAAAATGATGTGTGATATCCGTGACATCTTTTACCCACCCTTCATCCCCACAAGTAGCCCAAAAAACACTTGTCCTTCGAGCAGATTTTTCCCCTCATCCCCGCTGCTCCCAGTGGGTCTTTTTAGTTTATTCGAGACAGGGCTTCACTTGCTTTTCACCTCGCTATCCCCTCCCACTTATTGTGGTTCGCCTGTGTGCCCCGGTGCAGCCTCCATCTATATCCAGCCTCTGTAATTATGTCAGTGTAATGTTTGTATTTATAGGCAGCTGCCACAGCGCTCTGGCAGCCACTCTGTCCCAGCTGGGAAGCTGATGCTGCGAGGCGGGGCGCTCAGAGCTCCGGCCCGGGAATCGAACACCAGCTTCTGAAGATGGCTCACCTGGCGCTAGACCTCTAAAGTTTAGAGGTAGAAGGGAAATGGTTTGGGCCTTCAGGAGTAAAACAGTAATATTCTGCATGTCTTGGCCATCATTTGTATATATTTATTTAATTTAAACCTTGATACACATGCCCCAACATTTACCCCTATTTGTAATTTAGATGAAAAAATGACCTAAACCTCTGAACAAGGCTGGTAAAGCAGAATAAAACAAAAGTTTCACATACAAAGTCATGTTTTATTTAGGCTTTGTTCTCATATTTGCCCTTTCCTGTGATTTACAGCATAAATTTACTTCCACAGGCATGTGCAAATCTAAAGGGAAAGATTATTTTTGTTGATTTGGACATAACACTTAAGTATATGGGACTTGACAAAAGCTTGTAAGTGCACATAGCATTATATCAGGACAGTGGTACCCAACCCTTTGGCTTGTTGCTCTTCACAGTGAAGCAGCTCTCAGTTACAGATTGCATACATCTATGAGCAGTGCAACCAGTATTATTTTCCCTTTTGAAATAGTTTCATTATGATGTAGTTTTTAGTCTTTAAAAGTAATTCAGAAGAAAAGAATAAAGGTTTTGAGTAATGTAAAAACGTCTAAATCCATTGTTTTGTTGAGAATGTGGTTAACCATGAACTTGGCCTGTGTGTGTGTGTGTGTGTGTGTGTGTGTGTGTGTGTGTGTTCACATCAGACCTTGTTTTCTAAACTTTTTGGCAATCACACACAGGACTCAGAAATCCTCTTCATTTAGTTTAATATGTACATTAAAATAAACTATTTACATTATATAAAAAGAGATTCAATTTACAAGGCAGTACATTCCTTCAAGACACATACAAACAAATCTTTTTGGTCAAAGACTGTGTAGCCCTTTGTCAATGAGGCGGTGTTGAGATGGCGTGCACTTCTGTGAGACTTCCGACTGTAAGAACCTGACTTTAAATGCTAGACTCACATTCATGACATCCTATTCAAGCCTTCAGGGAGGACAGAAAAAAATGGCAGTTTTAGAACAAAACATTGTCTCAAAGCTTATATCACGTGCTGTTTACACTAGCAAAATAACACACAGAATAAAACTTTGATTGTCTTTTAGCCAGTGGAGAATATGGCACTCGTAAGATGTGTAATATCATGTTATTTAAGACACTAATGGTGAAATACAACAACAACAAAAATTGCTCTTCAAAGGATTGTCCTCTTCCAAGTGCTTCAGTGGCATGTGCCTGACATGTTGAGTGGAATGTTACTTTAATTTGTTGTCTATACAAACAGCATTCCATACAAAAAAGTAGTACCAGCTACATAG
>NC_045741.1:32143220-32148818 GCF_008692095.1 Etheostoma spectabile
AAAAAAAAGGTTTTAGTCTGAACAGAATGATCTGTTTCTGTCTATTTGGCTGTATTTCCCTATTAGTTTTGTGGTTTTGTTTGTCTCAAAAATAACATTTAAATAAATCTTTTCACAAAATATAACTCGAGGGCGTATCATTGTCATGCCCCTTATTGCCCCGATGAAAAATCACTATAATATTCCTATAATATACCTATAGGTCTTACAGTGTAGTCAATAGTGGCCTCATCATACTGTATGGCACTTTATGCTGTCATGCCATCACTATAGCTGATACTCCTATAGCTGATACTCCTATAGTTGATACTCCTATAGTTGATACTCCTATAGTTGATACTCCTATAGGATATTGCGTCTATATATCTGCACAGCATCCTTCTATGTCTGATCATAACAGTTCTTTTTATGGCTTGATGCGGTGCATAGAAGTCCTTGTCTGCGCCATGTTTTGTTTTTTTGCGGTCTTTTCCTCACATGTGCCTCTTCATGTGCAGGGCGAGATGGTCGGACCGGGAGAAGGCCCGTTCACACAGGTGACACTGGAACGGCCGGTGTCCGGTGTGCTTCCGGAAGTGACGCGTGAGCTCATCGGAACGAGCGAACTTCCAGCCGCAACCCTCCCAGCTGCAGTGGTATGGTTTCTCTCCTATAAACACACAAAAAAAAAAAACAACAACCGTGAGTGACGTCATAGTTTGAAGGCAAGGTAATGACGGGTTGGATATGCATGCAATTCACAAAGCAATGGCTGTTATTGTCATTTTTGATGAATAAAATGCATTTAAAAACACAATAAATAAAGGTTTTCAGAAAAAAAAGGTTCATTCCATTCAACATGCGGCTCCTACTGTACCTGTGTGCGTCCTGAGATGCGCCTTCAGGTGGGAGCTCTTGGTGTAGGTCTTCCCACAGCCGGCGAAAGTGCACGTGTGCGTCGCAGTCCGTTTCCTCGGCCAAGACCGGCGACCCCTCTTCGGCTTGGTGTCCATCATTTCCAGCGGGGAGGACGGCGGGGTGAGCAGGACCCGCTGTCCGGCCGCCGGCTGCTGCATGCCCATGGCTGCGTCCTCCCCGAACATACCGGGGAACTGGTGGTGGTGGTGGTGGTGCGCCACGGGGAACGGGAGCTGCATGCCCGTGTGCGGGTGTGGGAATCCCGCGGAGGCGCAGCGGTGGTGGGGGTGGAAGCTCTGTGGGAATGTCAGCGAGGTGGCGGTGCACATCTGGGTCTGGGGGCACTCGGAGCTCACCAGGTCGTCCGGGCTGAGAGGCGGCGTCATACTGCCCACCGCTGCCTGCGGGGAGTTGGCCAGCCGCGGCTGCTCCTCGTACGACATCATGCACGAGACGCTCCCCTCGTGCTTGACTTTGGTGCAGCTCTGAGGCACCAGACCCATGACAGGTCCGTACGTGTCCATTGAAGCGGGCTCCACTTTAATGTTTGGATGCTCGGGGTATAAATCCTGAGTGGTCTGGAAAGGCGCGGAGCTGATGAGGAATCTCCCCTGGATGCTTGGACTTTCCCCGGGGAGGAAGCTGGTGTCCACGTCGGAGCGAAGGAGCTCCGCCATCAGGCTGTTGTAGACGGGAGGAGGACTGTTCATGTCTGGGACAGATGCGTAATTGGCCGGCTGCTGGGTCATTCCGGTGTGCTGCTGCTGCTGCTGCTGCTGGTGATACACGGACACCCCGGACTCCTGGAGCCGGTAGGACTCTGCCCCGGAACCTGCAGTTGACGCACTGTCACACACGCTGGTGTTAGAGAGAATAAACTCAAGATCCAAGAACTTATCCAGGTCCTCTTCATCTTTTCTGCCGAGGAAGCTGCTGTCCATGTTGAGCGCGACGCCGCTCGTATAGCCCTTCCACCTCTGGAGCGAGGGGGAGAGAGAACCCAATGAGTTTAAAATGAACAACTTATGAGGTTTTCACATTACTTTCACATAATTTATTAAAAATATTCACTGCTATAAAATTGCTCAAAAACAAAAGTGCACTGTGAGAGGGTGAATAGCCCACTACCAAGGCAGGATAAAAAACGTATTTACATAAACGTAAATACATATTGCAATGCCCAGATCTAAGCAAAATTCAAAAGTTTTAAAAACTTTTCAAGGACTAGCTGTATCTGTTCTTATATGACAGGGTGACACAAGCAAACAAATGCATTAAATGATGTGCTTAAATCAAAACGTCTGTAACGAACATTTTTCAAAACAAGTGTAAATATATAACAGCGCAACTTACATCTTCCCAACATTTCTCCTTTTGGTTGGCAAATGTAGAGATTGATGGTAAAATGGTCCCACTCAAGGCCATTTCCATGCGTTATTTAAAATAAAAAAAGTAGAAAAAACTTCCTTAAATACTGTTTTCAAGGAAATCACCAGAGTCCGCGGAGTCTCCAGAAAAAAATATCTAGAGAGCTCGTTGCTTCTTCTGCGGTCCGATGAGCTGCTGCTCTTCACTCATGTGCATCTGTGTGTCTGGAAGGAGCAGATTTTCTTATAAATATTGTTTGAAGAGCAAATCGGACCAATGCGAAGCTGGGGGAAGGAAGCGCGTCCAGGATGGGGGCGCTGCGTACCGGACAGCCCCCTAAATTTAGCCGCGGTATAAAAGTCCGAGTTTTTCCTGCGACTCAGAGACAAAAGAGGTGGTGAGAGAGTCAGAGGAGGACAGATGCGGAATGCTCTCTCTGCTCCTCTGCGGGCAGCTACTTAACCTTCCAGTGAAGGACACGCCCTCCGCCAAACCTGGAGAGAGAGAGAGAGAGAGAGAGAGAGAGAGAGAAAGCACCACTGAAATATTTCTAAGCAATTAACACGTTGTTGAAAAACAGCAACGAAACCGATACTAAAAGGGCACACAGACTTCCCTCAAAGAGCAATGGGGGATGCTACAGGTGCCCTGCGTATTACGCATTTGGACATGGTGCGCTTTTACGCACACAGGCATTATTTATGACTCATCCTGTTTTAAAACAGTTAGCTCCATGTCTATTTGTTTACTAAGCAGCTGGGTAGGGCACATGACAACTAAAGATCTCGTTGGTAAATAAAAAACGAGGACCTTTTAATGTGAATACTCTTTCTGTGTCTCTCAGAATGAGGGATTTGGTTTGTCAGAACATGAGCCTATGCGTGCCTCCGATCATAGTTGACTCGGATCAGACAGTTTCCTACCCCCAAACTCCCCAAAACTCGTCCGTTCCTCCCCGTCTGTCATGCCCGGTATTTTCTGCTGCATGCTTCAGCCACTAGGCGCCAGCTACACCACGGCTTTTCTCCCTCTGCTTCACAATGCTGTAACGCATCATTGAGGTGATAAGTAGTCGGCTCCTGGCATAGGATTTAGTATCATGTCCTTCATTCATTAACATTTAATCTTCAAACATGGCAGTATGGCAAGTTGCTGGTTCCAATCTGAAAATGAATGGCAGACACTCTCCTTTCTCAACAGCTGTTGTTACAGTGTGCATGACCAATTAAGGGAACAATAGTAACCTTATCAGAGAGTTGCTTACAACTTAGGTGACAAAACTGCCTTCTTGTAATTTAATACATAAAAAGTAAATCAGAGTTAACATCCTTTACTTAATTAAAAGTTGCAACATAGTATATATCCATTACATAAGGAAAATGTTACATTAGTAAAAGCATTATCAGCAAAATCTACCTAAAGTATAAAAATCAAAAGTACACATTTTGCAGAACAGGCCTGCAAGTGTTCACTATTTTATTATTATAACTGATGCATGAAGGTTAGGCAGCATTATGTGCTGATTTTCTTTCCCATGACTCAATTAACACACACACCAGGACTCATAAACCAAGCAATAATAATGTAACTGTGCAATACGGCAATACTGTAAATACATTTGACTATTTATATATTTGTTTCTTTATCTTTAGAGTTCCTTGTACTTTTTTCCTCTTGTCCCTTGCTACTGCAACAGTGTGAGTTTCCCTATTGTGAGATTAATAAAGGATTTTGAATCTTTGAATTTGATTTAAGCAGCTGGGGGCCTCTTGGATAAAATGAGCAGTGGGCCCTTAAGGTAATTTAGTGACACATACAGTTATTTAGCTATGGGCTATGTGTACATTTTACAGCTCAGGACCAACTTTGCCATTGTGATTTTATGTGATAATGTTCTTTGGTGATTCTTTAGAATCCCAAACAAGTTTTGATCTAATCAAATTGTCGCTAACCGTCTGACAAACAAGAAAGTCCTCACGCAGAAAACAACTGTATGGGTCGGTTATGTAAGCAGCTCATAACCACCGCCAATTATATTTCTTGTTAGGTGGCGACCCTTCCGTGGCGTAGTAATTATCATGAGACCAAATGTGGAATTGGGTGATTGAGCAGCAAATTCTGTGTAAAGCTTGATTTATGGTTCAGCGTTGAATCCACTAACGTAGTCTTCTTGACTGGGCTTGGTGGCTTTGCATTTCCCCCTAGCTACTCATTTCCGGGTTTTCCTTCTCCAGAAACAACATGAAAGTAAGGGTGTACTTTTCCTGCTACTATTTTACAACCATGGTCAGAAAGCCAAGGGAAGACACTTTGTTTCTCCGTCTCCACCTCTGTAGTCGGTTCTTGCTCTAAAGCTAATCCCTGTCACTCTCTCACACACTCTACCACACACTCCTCATACTCAGCTCAGCTTTTCTTTTAAAGACTTCTGCTAGAAAAAGGCAGACACACCAGCGCACACGTATGAATTCTCACAATGGAGTAGGCCACTTACGTAGGCCGCTTATGTCCAGGTGGGGGAGGGTGTATATCTACAGACACAGCACCCTTTCTTAGCTCTGCTTTTCTTCTCTTCTGTCTAATTCATCTACAATCCCTTCATAGGCTGGCCCAGACCAGCTCTTAATCACGCTGCGGGGGACTTCTCATGACACACTGAGCTACCCTCTCCTCCTCTCTCTTTCTATCCATGTGCATTCATGTCTGATTAATGCTTGTTGCTCACTGAATCCCGGGGAGATTTATGCCTTCCTTGGATTGTGGTGGCACCTAAATCGTGTTTGTAGGGTTGCCGTGGTCCTGCTTGACGCCCTGGTACACCCTTCAATGCTACTACAATTATTTCGAGTCATAGTTTTATCATCATTATTGTTTCTCTAATTGCCACTTTTTATCAAACCAACTGCTATAATCATTATGAATCATATTTCTGCATATCTGTATATTTGCATCAGTGTCTCTGTGTCCAAACTGGCAAATGGCCACCCACCAAGAGCCTGGTTCTGCCTTAGGTTTCTGCCCTTTAAATAAAGTACGTTCATCTTGCCACTGCAACTAAATGCTTACTCTCGGTGGTCTTTGTAAATTATAGAGTGTGGTCTAGACCTGTACTCTATCTGTAAAGTGTCCTGAGATGCCAGAGAGAACTTCTGTTTTGCTTTGACACTATCAATAAAATTGAATTTAATGACGGAGGCTACAGCGTAGGCTTTGCGTAGAGACTACGTAGGCCTACTACTATATATCAGCCTCAAGGAGGCAGATAGGGGTGGGGACAGGTTGATATTTATGCATGTAAAAATTAAAATGCAGTAAACCATTCAGAGGGAGCTT
>NC_045741.1:32148828-32154456 GCF_008692095.1 Etheostoma spectabile
GTCAGCATAAAGTGGACACTAGGTTGCAGGAATAGATCAGAACCTGTAAGCTAGTAGAAGGAGTTGTGTCAAAATGAACTCTGTTTCACAGAAATAGATCAACTGACCACTGCAGAACAAGAAGACTATAAGAAACACAATTATTCGGATGTTCATTGGTCAGTCTTGTATAGACATCCGTGTGTGGATACAGAGTCGGCTCACTGTGTCATGAAAGGTTGTTTCCCTGTCATTAAAGCTGCAAATGATCTGAAATCCTTGGACTCGTCATCTTCGAAGTCTTCATCATCGTCTCCTGATCTCAACCCTTTATCAGGTGGAGGATGGGGCAAACAAACTCAGGACTTCACTTAGGAGACTAAGTTAAAAAGACAATTGTCATTTTTAAATTAAATAAGTTTTACCTATAAGTTTTATGAGACGCAATGACATTGTTTTTTTTGCGTTTGTCGTTGTGTTGTTTTGGTAAACTTTGAAAATGGACCTGTAATGTTTAGGTAGGAGGATGTGTTGGACGAACAATGAGTCCCTGAAGGTTTGCCACCAAACCCTACCTTACCCAGTTGGTGATCAAGCTCTGCCAGTGTTTGAAGGAAGGGACATTACTGATGCAAATTAGATAAAAAAACACAGTTGCAACTGTTTCTTCAGTGTGTGAACAGCTTTGCCAAATCCTTTGGTGGCTCACGAAGAAAAAACAGATAAATGTCAAAGATTTCTAAGAACTATCTGCACATTCTGTTCACCTATGTTAGACCATCTTCTTAACACTCAAAGTGTCTTTGGGTCAAATTGCACCCCTTTCCACAAAGTTTCTATATCAGAAATTTGGGTTTCTTTCATAAGAAATTTCCAAAAAAGTAACGTTGATGGTTCCCAACAACGCTCCTCACAAGTTAAATAAAAAATCTAAACTACTTTCATTGAATTTGTGTGTTTTTTTTGTCAATTTTATAGCATTTGGAGAAAAAACAATTGGTAAAAAACTTTTTTTAAAAGTGTAAAAGAAATTAGAGAAAAATGTCAAAAAAAGTGACTAAAATGTGAACAAATGTCAAATAAAGTGACACAAATGTGAACAAATGTCAAATAAAGTGACACAAATGTGAAAGGATGTCGAAAAAAAGTAACAAAAAAGTAAAAAAAACGTGACAAATGTAAAAAAAAAAGCTTTAAAAAATTGGGGAAAAACAGAAAAATTTCAAAAGGCTCAGAAAAAGTTAACAAACGTTGAAAAAGTTACAAAATCAATGGGTGGAAACCACAAAAGGGTCGAAAAGACGACCATAACCTTGATAAAAGGGTTTTCATGTGAAAATTTGACTCAGAAAATCAAAAACGTCCAGGTCAGTGGGAAGACAACACAAGGGTTAATATTTGGATAATATTATTATGCCAGTTGGCAGCAGACATAAAGAAAGAACATGGGGTGTGTCGTATAACATTCTGTACTTTTTTAATGTGTTGAGCTTTGGTGAACACAGATTTTAAATGCTAATTAAAGGCTGACTGTCCTGAGGCCTGGCAGCCTTAGGTGATTTGGTGGCATTCCTTTGTAATTAGTCAGAGTGTATGTGCAGCAATTTGCACAGCACGTGGAGATGTGCAGCCTGTACTCTTCCAACCGATCAACTCTGATACAGCTATTAGCATGGATGAAGTGCAAGTCACTGAACACACCTTTATTCGTTTTAAAGTGAAAATTCACCTAAATACTGTACATCTCAGTTTTCTACAGGGTATTTTCAGTAGAAAGTCATCTCTATTAAAACTATTAAGTATGGTCACAGTATGGTCTGTGATTTAATTCTGAAAGCCACAAACAAAATTCCATTTACCTACACCTTACAAATAAAAACACATGGATTTCTCACTTATAACAGGTGAAACGTTCACATACAGAAATGTGGTTTTTTAGGGCACTTAAACTTATAAGACCCCCACTGGGGATAGAGGAAGAAACTTTAGAAATAGACATCTCCAAATCTGACCAATTTAAACCAAAACTGTAGAGTGACTTTTTTAACAACTTTGGGATTTCACACATTCAATATCTCCATTGACGTTTCAGAATTTTTTTTTTATTTAAAGAGTGTTAAGCCTTGGACCAAGCCAATAAAGTGAATCGTGACCCTAAAACATTGGATTCGACTCCAAAGAACATTTTGAAACCTGGAAAAAAGGCAATGGTACGAGATGGTGCACCATCACAGAAGGCTTGTATCATGTGCAACAGGGGTGTTGCACATTACTTTGAATTTCTCATGGGGGGAGAGAGAAACTACACACTATAGCTTTAAAACAAGTTTGATATTGTACACAATCCTAGCTTGTGGTCAGTCTACTTCTGAGGGTTTAGACATCATGGCTAATAGTCAAAATCCTTATGTAGAAAATTGGGATTTTTACTTCCGGAACCACACTTTTGAGCTCTGCATCTTCATGGCAGATTCTCTTTCTTTTGGATCAACAGTTTCTTTAAAGGGGAAAAAATACCAAGTTTGACACTTGGATGCAATTTATACAGTTGATCGTATGTGAGGTTTAAATGCCACTGTTACAAAAAGCATTATGGCTCATAACGGGGGTAGCAGCATGCAGTTCAATGGTGCATCACTGCCGCTGGCTGTTATCACATCAGTGGACGGAGGAGGCTGGGAAAACAGCTGTAATGAGAAAAATATAGTATGGGGCCTCAACCTCCTTATGCTGAGTCAGTTACTTAGTTATGTAGGTTTCTGGGAAGATGCTTTACATGAATTTGGGATAGTGTGTTAGCAAAGTGTGTGCAGTGTTGTAAATACTTCTGGCAAAAGTTTAAAAAAAAGGATGCAAAAAGTGTCCCTTAGCGTCGTATTTAGACACACTTGGTCAGGATTCTCAACATCGCTTTTTGGCGCTCTGGGTCAGGACGTAAGTTTAACTGACATGAGGCACAAGAGTCAGTGATAACTTCCGCTTGTCTTACTGTAACAAGCGGCTGTACAGTCAAACATTTTCAGTAACAGCTGTCAGTGGGCTGATGGCTCTGTGGTAATCTGCCCTTATCAGTCTGGAGAAGCAGTCACATGTTCTCAGAACTCTTCAACCCTTTTGGAAACCAACATTCTGTCATTCGCTGAGTCATAACTGTGTGCGCGTGGATGTATTAAACAATGGTTGATGATAAAATCTTGGTATGGCGCCTGGTGGCTTTTTAATGTATATTTTTATCTAATGGACCCCCAGGATTACTGCTGTTTCTTTTGATGTGTGTAAAAGATTGTCTAATGTAATAAATAAAAGGTGCCTAGTACAGAGACAGGTCCATTTGGGCGCATGTTTCACTGGTGACGAGGCTACCCCTGTCTCTGCTTCCACTCTCTGTGCTTGACTTAATACACTCTGGATGATAACTGTGGATTCCTGTGCCAAAAGTTTAACCTGAAAAAAGACCTATGTCACTGACTCAGTCCAAGTAGCTGTACAACAACACCATGTAGTTAGGTGTGAGCACTCTGGCACTTTGTTTACATTCAAAGTACATGTCTTCATGAATGCTAGTCTTAGTGGGGTTATTCTCCGCATCAGTCTGGCCCACACTGATTCTCTCTCTGACTCCTCTGACCACCCAGCTGCCATTTTGTTTAAGAAACTCCTTACATCCATTACATTTAGGTAGTCCAACTGTTAGCTCTCAGTCACAGTCAGTCACATTTTCTATGCTGCAAAAATTATATTAAAGGTCCCATGGCATGAACATTGTAAAAAAAAATGGTGATAGGTGTAAACCGAGCCCTGGGTATCCTGCTCTGCTTTTGAGAAAATGAAAGCTCAGATGGGCCGATCTGGAATCTTGCTCCTTATGAAGTCATAAGAGGCAAGGTTACCTCCCTTTTCTCTGCTTTGCCCGCCCAGAGAATTTGGCCCGCCCATGAGAGAGAGACGAATTTGGCTTTCAAATGAGCAAAGTGGCAGTTGGTCAAGGCCCCCCCCCCCTCTCTCCTCATCAAAAGCTGCAGACTCAGAAATGGCACATACTAAGGAGCTCATTGTGGGACTGGCTCTAGTGGCTGTAATTCTGCACCAAGGCTGAATTTTGGGAAAGAGACTTCAGATACAGTATTAGGGGACCACTAAGGTCTATATAAAAGGGACTTCAGATACAATATTAGGAGACCACTAAGATCTCTATAAAAGCATCCAAAGCGCACCATATCATGGGACCTTTAAGAGTGTACAGTTTGTGAAAGTTTCCAAGAGTCCTTTATGTTAAAATAAAGGACATTCTCAACCTGGATCTTTATATGATTGCAGCTATTCTCTCTATTGGTTATACTAACTTTGCATTCCATTCCTCCACTTTAGAGATTTAAGACCCCCAAAGTAGCCCCAAAGATTAGCTTTTGTACTATAGCTAACTACAAAAGGATTTACTTCTGAGGAAACTTTGTAGGCTAACTAAACTAGCTGTGTTTGCTTTCAGTTGTACACGTTTGACCTGATTTATGTAAAACTAAGTCAGAGTCAGAGAACTTGAGGAGGCTTGCACTGCTTGCTTCATCAAACAAAATGTAGTTGGCTCGAGTTCATGCTTCCCAAATCTCTACATGAGAGGTGATGATTGCAGAGTTTGCATGACCCATAGTCAAAATGAATCCAATCAGAGTCTGTTTAAGTGCGGGTCCCGGGCTTTGTTAATGAGACCGACTGCAGTCAGGAAGAAACAGTTTTTGTGGTGTGAGGTTTTAGTCCTGATGGACCGCATCCTCCTGCCAAAGAAGAGTGGTTCAAAGAGTTTGTGTCCAGGGTAGAAGCGATTGGCCACAATCTTTCCTGCAATGAGAATAAGCTTGGTTTTTTAAGTACCAGATTTTCCCCTGCATTTTGCATTCTCATCCAGACCTGTGTCTGTATTTGATACACAGAGATGACACTGATATCATTCCTCTCATATGAGTGGTCCTAGTCTTGTATTGACAGACCATCCTCCACAGCACTGCAAAGGAGGGTCTGAAAAATGTGCTCTGGTTAATTGCCATTTCTTTAAACCAATTACAATCACCTAGGCTGAGCACCGGATGAAACAATGGTGCTGCAAAATAGCCTCAGGAAGGAACTTGTTTTGGTGGAACATGTGTACGTTCAAAAGTAGTTTTAGTCGTGCAACAGAAAACTCAGATTGGACAGATAGTCTAGCTAGCTGTCTGGATTTACCCTGCAGAGATCTGAGGAGCAGTTACCATAGTCCTCAGAAATCCACCGGGGATTAAAAATGCCAACACAAAGAAAGAGGAAGGTGAGGGACATCCGGTCGGCGGCACCTGAACAACATCGTCGAGTGGTCCTGATCTTGATGTCATATTTTCAAACCATATCTTCATGATTTATTTCTGTAACCATCAATGCAGATAAATAACAATCTGTATATTTCCGAATTTGTCTGTTTTTCCCTTCCAGCAAATAACATTCTGGTCAGTATTTTACGGTTTTCACAAACAGAATAATTCCAATTGTTCCTATCATGCAGAAGTCACTGCAACAACCAGCGCTCTGCTCCACTTTGATACTGATAACACACTTCTACATGCTCCAACAGTTGTTCACCAGATGAAAAACAGCAGCTCTCGAGCTCTGGCACTCTGCTCT
>NC_045741.1:32154466-32177399 GCF_008692095.1 Etheostoma spectabile
TCTTCTCATGTCTCCAATGAATAATCCACTTTCATCTCTTTCTTGTCTTCCCCTTTTTCGAACACACTGATTCATGGCTCAGTAATCACCCATGTGTGCTGGGAGTCACTTGTGTCCGTGCTGATGGTGCTGAAGCTATAACTGAATGCCTATTTGACTCATACCCTCCCCACATAGGAAGACACTGTTTACTTTGTCACTCCCGGTTAATTTTTCACACTGCGTTAAGATCTGATCCTTTAATTGAAACATTAACAACAAACAGTGGACCGGCACTGTTTGCTGTTTGTGCTCTCTCTTTCTCTCTCGCCAGCATCAAAAGCTGTACTCACACATGCTGAAAGTATTAGATTTTACATGGAAATGTATTCATGCATTTTGTGTTTTGAGATGTTGAGCCTGTGTATTTTGGCCTCTTGTCACACCATGGTGGTGTACATTTCCATGTGGAAGTGAATTCTGGAAGGCTGGCCGGGTGTTTCTCTGTGCGAGCAGAGGTTCTCACATGTGCTCATCTGGCTCTGGTCATTGTTTAGACAGATTCACATCATGGCACAACAAGGCTGATGGGCCAGGCTGCAAACACATGACCTTTAGAGGAGTCCAATCCTTACTCTCTGTACACAAAGATTGCCAGACTAACTCTTTAAGACACATTCACAAATGAAAACATTCACTTCAAAATAGCCATTTACAGATAGATCAGGCTGTTCTCATGAACCATTTGTACATTCATCTATGAATAGTAATTCCTTAATATTCCATGTACTTACATGCAGTGTGTTGACTTCTGCAGTATAACCCTAACCACCTCACTTAGTGAGGGGGTTTGGGTGAATGGGTGGGTCATTAAAAACAGGGCTTTCAAGCAGAGGAACAAAGTCATTGTCCCAGCAGAGACTTTAAAGACACAGACACCTTGTGTCGGCCTATGAAACACCCGGCACCACACGGCTCAGAATCACCTTTTGTCTGCTAAATTTAACTGTGTTATGTAAATCATATTTTATAGGTAAAATTGTTTTGAAAATATTTTTTGAGTTTATGTTTTGCAATGTAAAACATAACTCACTTATTTACATGGAGTCTGGTGGAGATATGCTGGCTCTTTACACGCTAAAAGTAGTGATTAGTTCCATGGAGTCTGGTGGAGATGTGCTGGCTCTATACACTCTATAAGTAGGGATTATTTTTTTGCCGTCCGGTTTCTCCATAGAGCCCCCCCCCAAGGGTTTCTCTATAGAAGTGGAAAAGTGAACGTGGAGTGGAGGGGCCACTCCGCGTTCACTTTTCCACTTTTCACTCAGCATTGTCAATGACAAACTGCTTTTCTCCCTTCCACTGCCAATGAGATTTGGATTCGATGTACTTTTGAAATTCATATTCATATGAAAGTTTGAGACCCATATTCTGATTAATAAATATTTCTAGAATATTTAAATTTGCACACGCTGCTTCATTTTTCTCACGTTGTGAAATACCCTAAAGCCTATACTTAAATGGAAAAAGTATAATGGGAGATACAATGAAATACATAGGTCACAAATTGGGTTATTTGAGCCCTTACTTTTTATATGTTCTTGCCCATTTAAGGATTTTAAGCCTTTTGGCTTTTTAATTGTTCAAATGTTTATTTTGATTCTAAACAAGTCCAGCCCTGTCTATAGAGTCAGTTAGTCGCAGCTAAGGAAGTACTGTACGTACTATTTTTCAGCCTTTCATGATGTCAGCCTTGACTGATTTACATATTTGACAATATCGTCTGTCAACACACTTAATGGTTGAAACTAATAACTTTGTAATGTCAACAGTTGCAAATAGACTTGCAAAAAGGCGCCAGAAGGCACATATCACTGGGATATTATGGCAAGATAGAGCCCATTTAAGTCCCGCCCCCACCGGAGGGGAAAAGAACTCTCTGGTCTCTGTTTACTTGTATTGCATGCCTCCTTGTCATTTTCGTCTACTAGCAAACCACAGAAAAATGCCTCAAGGCTGCTGTGTGGTGATATTCAGCACCAACAATGTAAAGATTCCATAAAGTTAGTTTTTTGAAGCTGCCCATCCAAAAAACTGAACTTTTAGGAAGACAAATGTGGATACAGACAAGAAGAATCAGCTGGGAGAATGGGAAGACTCTGGGATCCTGACACTGTTATTTCCAACGTTATGTGTGTTAGCTTATTAGTCAATATCCTTGACAAATGAGGACTATGGTTAACTGTCCAATCTGAGTTTTCTGTTGCACAACTACTGTATTTTGCAGCGGCTCTGTAAGGAGCGTAACGCCGCCCATGAAGATTCTGATTGGTTAACAGGAACGCCATTAAACAAAAGGTCTTTTTCCTCCCAGCCCTGAATGCTGTGTGGAGTAGCCAGACCCTCCTTAAGCGTGCTTTGGATGACGAAAGCAAGACTAGCCTAAAACTGACCTTTAGATATTTGACCTGGTAACAAAATGCTTCCTGCAAACATGGGACATGCATGTAACGTTAGTTTAGTGTCAGGAACCCATTGATTCTCCTTGCTTGCTCTCTTTCTCTCTCTCTCTCTCTCTCCCTCTCTAATCTCTTTCTACAATAGAAAGAGACAGGATGAGTGGGGAAAACTGTCATAACATGTGGCTGTAGCTGTGTGTGTGTGTGTGTGTGTGTGTGTGTGTATATATCTCTCTCTCTGTCCGTCCTTCGGTCTCTCTCTTTCTGTGTGCCTGATCACATGTCTCGCTGTGAGAAGTGTTATAAAATCACCATGAACCTAGGTGTTTTATTTTGAAATGAGTTTATTTTGGTAAATCATCCAGCTGCACTGTAGTCCATATCCTTCGCGTTCCACTTCCGGGATTGCTCCGGTGCTGCAAGTAATTCCGTCGGATGCATGTATTTTCCGTATCCTTCCGCTTTATTTGTGTTGGAATTTTAAAATCTGAGGATTATTGTTGACTTCTCCTCAGATATCTGCATGGTAAATTGAGACAGACTACCTGTCCAATCTGAGTTTTCTCTTGCAAGACTATTTAGCAGCGGCTCTGTGCGGGGTTTAGACAATTTTGATTGGTTTAAAGAAATGCCAATAAATGAGAGCATGTTTTCCTCCCAACCCTAGATGCTATGTGGAGTAGCCAGACCCTCCTTCGGTGCACTTTGGAGGAGGGTCTGGCAAAGCGAGACTACATGCACTGTGAGATTCCTGTATGTGATTACCTGCCTGACTTGAAACATACGGTCGAATATCACGCAAGATGAAGAGGAGATTTTTTATTTTTCTGAAAACCCAAATTGGGAGAAAGGGGGATAAAATCTGATTTATGAATTCATGAAAAAGGAACGATGGGAACACAGGGCCTAATTATCATATACAATCTTAGAAATGTGGGAACATAGGGCTGTGGGAACATTGGCACGCTCCCCTTTCCACAACTCACACTCCAAAAATCACACTCACTTCATGCAGTGATTGGTCAGGTGTGCTGAGGTGTGAAAGCAGGGAGTGTTTGAACATGTCAAGCTCTATTTTCTTCATTCTTCACACGACTACTTCTGTCTTTTTGTGTGGACGCCATGAACGCCTTCAAGGATGAACTGTCATTATCCTCATGTAGGATTCCTCAAATTGAGACAACAAAGACACGTAATAGATGCAGAGTTCTTGGAGTGATTTGTGCAATGAGGGATGCCACTAACATCCCTCTCTGCACAAATCGTCCTGTTTTTGATCAACTGTACATACTATTGTGAGATCTTAGGTGTGTAAATTGTTGTCAAATGGGAATGTTTGCCTGCTTGTCCCTGTTTTGCATCATTTTACATTCAATATATTTTTTGAGTTTGGTTAGTCTGTCAAAACAAAACATTGGAGCAGAAGTTGTGTGAACATTAATTTCCAAATAATTGTTTAATCAAGAAGGGAATTATGTTTTGTATGTTTTGTATAAAAGTAATAAACTGAAACTATCCTTTACAGAATTAAAGTGCCACATATGATGCAAATCACAAACACCAAACAATCAGTAAAGTTTAGAGTTTTTTTTTTTAAACTATCTACAAATGCTCTTCCATTGAGTGCACGGCCAGTCTTCTGTAAGTGGTTAAAACATGCTGAAAGCAGTGATACTCTGTTAAACCACCGCAGAGTCTTTAAGCCAGGCCAAAACACCTTAAAACGCAGGACTTCATTCCGCATGCTGCATACACAGCACCATACTAATCTAATATCAGCATGCAATCAATTCGGCCTGGCTTACAATGTGCCGAGGAAAAGTATCAGTTGTCTGAGGCTTATCGGGGGTAATGCGTTTCTGCTACGAGCCTTGATTTCTCATTGGAAACAGACGGGACTTTCTCCCTCTGTCAAAGTTATTGCAGCCTGTTTGGGGATAAAGTGGCTCTCCTCAGCGCACATAGTTTATGTCTTTGTTAAACTTCTTGGAAACACCTGCTTTGACTTCTCCACTTTCCTCTGCACGGCAGGAAAGCCGTGATGTTCTGTGTGTGTGTGTGTGTGTGTGTGAGAGAAATAGAGAGCGGAGGCAAGCTCCTGGCTGCAGCCGAGCTGCGTTGGAACAGATCGAGAGTTTGAGACAGAGAGAGTGGGCTCTTGCCTCAGCTTATATAGGCGGGTTATTTTTAAACCCACACCCCCTTCCTTATTCCTTATTACTGTACTTCCTCTCCTGCTCGCTCAGGAAGCCCACTTGGCCGAGTTTCCTGCCGGCACGCCATGCCGACTCGAAGGGAACCGAGGGAGTGATAGTGTTGAGAGGGTCAGGCACTTTGGGGCGAGAGACGTAGAAACAGAGAGGTAGGGAGAGAAAGGGGGAGGGGGGATGGCATTTGTTCAGAGTCTGACATGCGAAGGCCTGGGCCTCTTCCAGCCCTTGTTAAAGTGACCCTATGGAATACTTCAGCGAGAGAAAGAGAGAGAGAGAGAGAGAGAGAGAGAGAGAGAGAGAGAGAGAGAGAGAAAGCAACACAAAGATACAGAAAGGTCAGGAGAGGAGTTGAGAGAGATGTAAATCAGTGATTTAGACAAAGCAATGTCTGGATTTATGTATATTGGGAGAAAGTTAACATGAAGCTGTCTGTCCTATTCTGCCTCTCTGTCCTTTCCTCAAGCCACACTCCCCCAAGCAGGAAGTGGGAGCATTGCCATTCTCTACCGGTCCACCAGATGCCCTCCGACTTTTCCACCTGCCCTTGTCACCCCGACCCTGAGTCATCCTCTCACCTGTTTTCACTTTATATACATACAGTACATAACGCCCATTTCCACTCAGTGCCTGCCAGATTGTTGATATTGAGCCTCTGATACCCTGTTACTGTACCTGGAACCTGTTGCCTGCCCCATTCCTGCTATCCTCTGGACTTCCTTTGTTTGGCCATGCCGGTAAGCCGATGAACCATTGTTCATTTTGCTATACAGGCGAGACGTGGAAGAGTCTTGGAGTTCAGTGAGAGGTCAGAGGTAAAAGGTTATTCTGATCAAAAGACATCCATCTCTTTTCTCAAAAACGTACCCTGTGTATAATGACATTGCAGTTTGGAGCGTTTGACACATTTGAATATATATATTCCACCATGGTACATTTGTCTTTTTGATAATGCAGTCATGAGGGAGGTTTATAAAATCTTAAGTGAGCAGAATGTCAAGTGATGTGTAAACACGAACTCCACAGTTGAATTGGGAATGGAGGAGAAAACAGAAATCTGGTTGGAAAAGGAGGGGGAGGATTCCACGCATAGCTGTGGGCCGAGTTGGACCAAGCTGCACCTCTGTTACAGAGAAGAGCTGGAGCATAGATGGGATCTGCATGACGGTCGGGGGAGGGGGGGCGGGGGCAGCCAAGTCTTTCAATATTATATCCATTACAGTTCCACGAGCAATTAAAAAAGTACAAAACAAAACCTTTATTCAATGTGAAATTAATTACACCTCTTGACTGGCCAAAAGACGGCAATTTCCTGTATCTACCTAACATTTATATTGATATAGGGGTGGGCTTGAAGATAATTCAACAAGTGTTATTGTGGAAATCCAAAAGTGTTTGGAACATGTCCATAGGATATAATAGTATAACAGTATTCTAATTAAACAAGTCTACTATCACTCTTACTCATATTAAGAGCAAAATACAGCATGTTAAAGTTCTGAATTACTTTCACAGAGCTGCTCACCATGGTTCTGTGTTGCATATCTTTCTTGAAAAGAGGGTTGGAAAGAATTCTTACATTTTGACTTGTCCTCTACTTGTCTCTTGACACTATGTGTATTTGAGGGGACACAAGACAGCCTTCCCAGGACAATGTAGGAAGTTGGCACCAACCAGGTCTGTAGGACAGGGGGTTCTCAAGTTGTGAGCGGAAGAGAAATCATTAAAACACACATTTTTAAATAAAGCTTATTGGGAATAATTGTGGATTTGTTTAATTCCCATTATCTTGACATTGCCAATTGCTGGTGGGACTGATCAGAGGTATGCATGTTGAAAAGGCACAGGACTTGTTTCACAATGTACATTCAGGTGTAATTAATGTGACATAGTAGTACACACAGCACTAGTATGTTGCTGTATCTGATGACTTTAAACTATTGTTTCAGAATCGGTTTTGTTCTGTAGTTTAAGAATCTTAGTTGGGTGGACTCTGTGGAAGTTCATGGTGGTGTGCAGCAGTCTTAGTCTATACTGTAACATCAACCTCCTCATTAAGCCAAACCCGCCAAACCCAGCACTCGCTATACCACACTGGGAGCATCTCAGAAGTTGAGGGTTTTGCCTGCCCGATATGCAGGTTTTATTGTCTCTAGGGGCCCATTTTTGACAATCTGAAATACAAGTATCACACGTGAAACGCAAGGAGCTTTGTGGGCGGATCTGGCTGTTGCTATCACAACGGCGGGATAAATGAGTCTTGCGTCAAACGCAAATCTAAAATGGGCTGGTCTGAAGTAGCTAGGCGTGGTTTGGGCATAACATGGAAAGGACCAATCAAAGCGTTATCTCACATGCCCTTTAAGAGCAGTGGCATGGCGGATTGCTATTGTGACGGCGGATTTGCCGGGCACACGCCAGGAGCTGTCCGAGGACACCAACGTTCTCGTCAGGGCTGCAGTGGGAGCTGTCCGGGATACGTCAAAGTAATAAATGGAGATGATTACTGCAGCCATGGAGCGGGGGCCTCCAAACGCACCACCTGCTCCTGTTGTACCCCTTCCTCCCCCCCCCCACTCCACCTCGCCCACCTGCTCCAGCAGGAACACATCATGCATGGCCATTCCCGGGCCCTCAATTGTCCAATCCCGCTGTAGTTCAACACCACGTCTCCTTAAGTCCTATAATAGTTCCTCATTTATGTCATCTATACATTCACGATTCATGGAAATGTTGTGAAAAACACAACCAGCCACAAAGAATGCTGCGACTTTTTGAGGACTGTGCTGTAAAGTGTCTCCTGACCTATCCAACCACCTGGAATGCATTTTCAGGAATATTTTCCCTTGTATTTATGTATGGTTTGCAAAAATAGGAACTGCTGCGTCCGTATAGATGCGAGAAGCAAAGTGTATGCACGGTGTGCACACTCTACATTACGGCCAAGCATGGGCTTGAAAAAATAGCATCTGAATAACGCACCACTGACTTTAGACTAGGTTTTCCTGGTCAATGGTGGAATTGTTTTCTGAAACCGCAAAATTGCACTAGGGAACATTTGCGCCTGAACACACCACCTCTTTTTGCGGAACGGCGCAAGTTCATTCCCTAATTTACCGACGTGAGTCTGAGGAGGGAAAAGTCTGCTGTGCGTCGGGTGCAAAAATAGGAATGATACATGCGTCAGTGTGCAAAGTCAATTGTGCTGGGTGCAAGCTAGGGCCTCCATTAGTCTCCATTGACTTTACAGAACAATCACATGTTTATTAACTCAGGATCTACCTTCCACTCCAAGCACTCATGCAATTAAACTCCATGTCTTCTCTTTTCTGGCATTCTGTGATGTCGTACTATGTTTTCTACCTCCGAGATGAATCTCTTATCGTCAATGATGGTACAGAGGAGGGGGGACAAATAGTCTCCTCCAGAACTCAGCACAGACCTGACCGCTTGAAAGTAGGGGTGATTATCTCCCTGTTCATAACAAAGTGTTGACTCTAACCATACCTTAACCAGTTTATAAACCATAATCACGATATTTGTTCTAGTTCTAAACATGAATGAAGGTGAATTTTGAGAGTGTTGAAGTCAGTATTGTTCATATGTCTGATTAGCTGTTTAATGGCAGTGGGCATTTAATTAGCCAATTACAGCTGACTTTTTAATGCAGTCAAAGCTGTATTCCTTAACCACATTTTCTTATTAGTGGCCCTATTAGTTTTTAGATGTATAGAAGAAGGAAATGCATTGAGCAGTGGTTCAAAGCAACACTTTACCTGACCTTAAAACCCCAAATTAGTCATCATCAGTTGCTTCTTGAAGCGATAAAAAAACACTGAACACCTGCTGTTGGTGGCCATGTTAAAGGGGAGTTTTACAATTTTATGCATTTAAAGAAAGAAAAGTTTAAAGAGTGTTTTTATGAGGGAATTAATGAAAGCACTTTGGGCAGTGCAGAGTTGTGAGGTCACTACCACCCAGCTAGTGGATAATTGGTCCGTGTGTGTGTGTATGTGTGTGTGTGTGTGTGTGTGTGTGTGTATATATGTTTGTTGTGTTAGCAGTAGAGAGCTGTTGGCTCTCAACATCACTTGGATACTGTTTCAACCATATCTAAAAAAATATATATTTGTGTGCATTTGTGTGTGTGTGCGTGCGTGTGTGTGTGTGTTGTGTTAGCAGCAGAGAGCTATTGGCTCTCAACATCACTTGGATACTGTTTCAACCATATCTAATAAAATATATATTTGTGTGCATTTGTGTGTGTGTGTGTGTGTGTGTGTGTGTGTGTGCGTGCATACATGAGTGTGTCTGTTTACTAAGGCTGGACTACAAGCTGGGCAAAGGGAACAATTGCCCCAGGGCCCCAGACCTGCATGCCAAGTTGTATGTTCACTATAAAAAACTCTTTTTTTTCTACAAACAAGTCCATGCATGTGCACATACATGTAGTGTACATATGTTGACTGGCTACATGTGGATCCTATTGGCTGAGTTATACACTGGAGTGAAGAAAGTCATTTATTAGCTGTTAACACTCCTTCAGTAACATCACCCACCTACACACTGAAAATCCAAACACAAACACGAGCTGGCCAAGAGCAATTGAATAGTTTCATTCTTCAACTAGAGGTGACGAGTAACAACTTTCTTTTGGCTTCAGGAAAACTATAGTTGTAACTATAACAGGGCTGGATCACACTGGGGAAGAAAACCTCCTTAAAGCGCCCATATGCTGCTCAATTTCAGGTTCATAATTATATTTTGAGGTTGTACCAGAATAGGTTTACGTGGTTTAATTTTCAAAATGTTGTAATGCACATTGCTGCAGATCCTGTTTTCACCCTGTGTGTTTAGGTTTCTGTTTTAGCTACTGAGTGAGACATCTCATTTCTTTACTATCTTTGTTGGGAGTTGCACATGCTCAGTAGCTAGGTAAGATCCCATCAGCTAGATAACTCTCTCTCCAACTTTGGTCAGTCCAAGGCAGGATTAGCTGGGAGACTTCTTCTAGACGAGGGCCACTTGTGGAATACCTGCAGAACAGGGACAGGAAGTAGTTCTTTTGGAGATTATGGTGATCTAGTGTGTGATCTAGTGTGCGTTGTAGCAGTGTTTTTGCCAGCATGCTAGCGCTAGCATGCTTCGGTTAGCCACCTTGTCTTGGCTGGTGATGTAGAAAGCCGTGCAGATTTTGAACAGCTCACCCGGAGACTGACGGCAGAGGACATTCAGAAACCGGATCTCACTCAAAACATGAATAGTTTTTTCACTCACTATGACCACTACTAGCCTACTGTCATTACTAAACACTGTGCTAAAATATGAACACTAATGTTTCCCTCAGTGGGCTCATTTACTAGCTACCTACGGAAACATACAACACATAGACGGTACCTTATAATAACCTTACGTGACTCATGTTGACTCATTTTACATACAGTTTAGTTTAGGCAGAAGGATCACAGGGTTAGCTAATGTTCCCAGACAAAGGAGTTGGTTTTGCCTTTTTTCTCACCTAACACTGTTGACAACAACACAACAACACTGGGTTTGTTAAATTACAGTGGATACCCACGACTTGCCCCCCGACTGCTCAGAAATGTTATGGCATCGGGAAGGGCGGATATGCGCGTGCGAATGTGCGAGACAAAATAAGAGTGTCCTTGCAAAATAATCGTTTTTTCTTGATTATACTATTTTGGTGATCTTTTGGAGCCAAAATCAAAATTCAATTAATTGCACAGCCCTAAGTTAACTTATCAGACATGTAAGTCAATTCTGAGTCAAGTCTGAAGTCACCGTGTGCGCGGCCCAAGTGCGACTCAAGTTCGAATCTCAAACTCGAGTCTCCATCTCTGGGACAGACACATCCAGTGTATACACACAGGGTTTCTGAGCCTGGTTTTAATTGTACCGGGCAAACCTGAGGAGTTGGAGAGCGGCAGGGAAGAGTGTCCAGAGGCTGTTAGGAGAGGTGATTATACGGTTGAGTTGACATTTTCTGGAGCTGAACCTCAGTTGGAAGCATTTGGGTAAACTCTTCACATCCTAGAAAATCTCTTGCGCTCTTTCTCTCTCCTTCTCTCCCACCCTTTCTAGCCCTCTCTCTTTCCGAAGATGCCAAAGCCACAGGATTGCTGTTGGGATGGCCTGCCAGAAACCCAGGCTCCCTTTTTATTGAGGGACAGGACTTGCAGAGTGAGTGCTTACAATGTAAGGGTGTCTTTTTGGCAAAGAGAAGAAAAGAATGTCGAGAAAAGAGGCAAAGGGGAAATACAGAATGGGGATTTGACAGAATGAGGAGCTATCAAACAAACAGATCAAGACAGAGACAGGCAGAGATTGCTAGGGCCGCAGTATTTTCATGCGTAACTCTAAACCACAAACTCAGTCACACTCTAACATGTCTCCTTAAACTGTGCCAGCTGTCCAAATAGTCTGTCCTGGCTACAGAACAGGTTCGCCAATGTACTCCCACTTTGAACTCCCTGTTGTACCAACATTGTCCACACTGCTTTCCAGCATTCTCAGACCCAGAATATTTATATTTTATACCACACATTACTGAAGCATTCCTGCGCCGGATTCTTCAGTCCAACCGTTTTAGAGGCTCATTCATGCCATAATTTATGACATTGAAAATGTGAATGTCTGTTTTCTGCAGACTGCAACCAAGTCAGCCTTGCTGAATCAAAAGTACAGCTTTAACAGAGTACTATAATATGTTTTTGCAAAATAGTTTGCCCCTGAAAACCAAATCAAACACTAAATTCAGCCAAAAACTAAAACTAACAAGAAGTCTAAATAAGTTTTAGACACATTTGTGCTGTAAGGAGAAGCTGAGCTCTCACTGTTACTGGCAATTCACCAATCATTGGCAATAAAAACTAAATGAATCACAGGTTGGGGATTCTCTTCTCTTTCACTAGTTTTTGTATTTCTTCCCACAAAACATTGACTGAATGAATAAATAAATGAAGAAATTTATTTCAGACATGTCACCAGAAAACAAAACAAAAACATTAGTTCACAAATAAGTAAAATAACAGCAACGACAACAAGCATACAACAACAGTAACCAGCATAGACATGCCTGAAAAGATGTAGGAAGTCTAAACTTATGTATAATCATATCCCCTTCTCCACAGCTCAGTTATTACATAAGGTTATCATTTCACTTCCCTTCCTGACCCTGTGTCGTCCACTCCCATCTAACAAAATACAATTCAATATATTAAATTATATGTACAATGTATTAATTTTACAATTTATATATATACAATTGGCAAGAAAAGAGGAATAAACAAATGTTTGGTAACACTTTCCTTGATGTTTTCTACATAAGAGTGACACATGACACCTTCATACACATGACACAGTCATGATGTATAACCTTAAACCTAGCCCTAACAGTAACCATAACTTGTCATGATGAAACCGAATGATACTTACTACAAAAGCGCTATGTCATGACTTGTTTATGTGTTATGACACGTTCATGACAGAGTCATGTCACTGTTAAATTTCCATAGAGGCAGGCACATTTTTATTTTTAAAGGCCAGTTATTTCATGGATCAGGATACTTTGCATCCTGATAAAGTTCTCTTGGTCTTTGGAAATAAAATAGCCCCCCCCCCCACACACATCATTACATACCCATTGGGGTTTGTACACAAATGCCCCTTGTATTTTAAAGAAGAACATATTTATTTACAATATATTATTCATTCACAAAGAAAATTTAGTGTCCTTAAAAGGTTGAATTTTTCCTTCTTTTTTTTTCAATTAAAGCACTAAGATCATTTTCCAAAATATGTTTTTTTATTCCTCATTTTAGTCAACTTCAGCAAGGGTGTGTAAACTTCTGCAAGCCACTGCACATACATAAAAACATACATACATACATACATACATACATACATACACATACACACACTTTTTGTCTTCTCACTTTCTCTCTCCCTCTGTCCAAAGATATTCTACCACCTAAATGCAGTTCTGATGGAATACATGGACCCTTTACTAACTTTAAGTTTTCAGCAAGAGCTAACATTTTTTTGTTAAAGTTTAAGTCTTACTATGTAATTGTGAGTTTGGTCAGGAAAATACAGTGTGTGTGTGTGTGTGTGTGTGTGAATTTTAGGGGGGAGGGGTTGGTTGTGGGTGAAAGTTTCCCTTGCCTTTATCTTACTGGGATCAATGGTAGATTTTTTTTTCCAGTGCAAAGTATTTTTAAAGGCCACACACAGACACATACAGTACACTCACAAGGTGTGCTCTTTTTCCCATATAAAAAACTTTTAAAAGCCATAAATGTGCACACACACACACACACACACACACACACACACACACACACACACACACACACACACACACACACACACACACACACACACACACACACGTCAAATACTTTCAAAGTACACATGGTATTTCCATATATGCATACAGGGATTTGGTTACTTTCTATCACTGATACAACACAATGGGCTTCATGCAAGAACCCCCCCATACAAAGAGATTTGTAAGTGGCTGATGGTGGCATGTACGAGAGATTTAGATGGATGTGGGGCATTCACCAATTTTCTGGTACTTAGAGTTTTCTGTTAAGGATGAATAAAATTCACACATCATATACAGATAGTTTGCTTATGCCTTAATTTGAAGAAATCTGAATGAACATTCTGCTCACCACATCATCTCATCAGAGTTTGCTAATTTAAGGGGATGTTTGTTAGATTTGATGATTTTATTTGCATATTTTTGCATGGCAACTTATACATGACAGTAGTTTTTGAAAAAGGGTGTTTATGCAGGTATCATCAAGCATCATCTTCTGTTGTACAGGACAGTGTAACATCTCCTACTGTGGGCTATATATCTTTGAGGATCAGCACCGATAAATCTGAGGCCATTGTTCTTAGCAGCAAACCGATGGAATGCCTTCTTCAGGTGTGGAAGGAGTTCTTACCCCAAGAGAAGGAGTTCGCGAGAGAGGGGGACCATGGAGCAGGAGATTGGTCGGAGAATCGGAGCAGCGGGTGCGGTATTACATTCAGTTTATCGCACCGTTGTGACGAAAAGAGAGCTGAGCCAGAAGGCAAAGCTCTCAATCTACCGGTCAGTGTTTGTTCCTACCCTCACCCATGGTCATGAAGGCTGGGTCATGACCAAAAGAACGAGATCCAGGGTACAAGCGGCAAAAATGGGTTTCCTCAGGAGGGGGGCTGGCGTCTCCCTTAGAGATAGGGTGCTCCTTTGCGTCGAAATGAGCCAGTTGAGGTGGTTCGGGCATCTGGTGAGGATGCCTCCTGAGTGCCTCCCTAGGGAGGTGTTCCAGGCATGTCCAGCTGGGAGGAGGCCTCTGGGAAGACCCTGGACTAGGTGGAGGGATTATATCTCCAACCTGGCCTGGGAACACCTCGGGATCCCCCAGTCGAAGCTGGTGGATGTGGCTCGGGAAAGGGAAGTTTGGGGTCCCCTACTAGAGCTGCTGCCCCCGCGAGCCCGTTACCAGATAAGCGGATGAAGATGAATGGATGGATGGATGATATCTTTGTGATTGTCACAGTGCTGCCTTTCGAATTAGTCATGGACCTCAATGCTTTAGGGAGACGTTATGTGGCGTCTAACTTTTTGTTAAATCATTGACTCATTTCTGTCCCAGTACAGCTCTGCTCTGATGACATGTCTCTGGCTGGAACAAGCCATTTGGGACCAGTTCACTATAAAGACAGTCTGGTGAACTTGACTTGGAACACTTGATCCAGGAAGTCTCACAAAAAAAGTAAGAGAGGTTTAGGATAAGAATAGAAAAATCTTCTTGGATGAGGCCCATTGTTTTAACAGTACATTGGCAATTGATAAAGTCCTTCACATTTGCTGTTGTAAAACAGTGTATTCTGGCACATAAAGTGATATTTGGAATAAATAAAAGAAGAACCGGGTAGTAAGTAGATTCAGAGATGCTTACATGATGCAGAAAAACTAGTCCATGCATTTGTTACTTCTAGGTTGGATTACTGCAATTCTTTGTTATCAGGATTCTATTCTATGATTCTATTTCTGTTATTGCCACTCTTCATTCTAACCCCAACCGGCCCGTCAGACACCGCCTACCAAGAGCCTGGGTCTGACCGAGGTTTCTGCCTAAAAGGAAGTTTTTCCTCGCCACTGTCGCACTGTTGCTTGCTCTGGAGGAGACTACTAGAACTGTTGGGTCCTTGTAAATTCTGGAGTGTGGTCTATCTGTGTAGTGTCTTGAGATAACTCTTGTTATGAATTGATACTATAAATAAAATTGAATTGAATTGAATTACATGGATGAAATAAGACGAAAATGCCAGCTACAAAAAAAAAAAAATCAAGCAACAATCCAGAGAAGAGATGTCACTACACTCTGAGAAATAAATCCGTAAAATAACAGAAAATGTTCTGGCAGCTCATTACCCAGACTTTGTCCTGTGATTAAAAAAACGGAAATTCTGAGTGTACCTACATTTAAAATAAAGAAAATAAAAAAAAAAAAACGTAAAAAAAGAACAAAATGTTGCTGGAATCTTCATTCCAAATTTAAAAAACCAAAATGCAACTGTGAATCTCGTTTAATGGACAATTTCTGTTAATAAATATGCAGTCACACAACTGTTAATACCCAGATATTTGTACCCAGAGTGTACCGATGCTAGCTGTGATGTTACAGTTACCAGTGATCATTTCAGATGAAGATTTGAAAAACTTTCTTTCCTCCTTGGGCTTGTTTAAAAGCCGTGTTTTTCACTTTGACTGGTGGTGAGCTTGTGGTCGGGTGCTGATCTCACTCAGGGTGGCTGGCTTCACAGTGTGTATTCACACTTCACTAGTATGATTTTGGTTTAGAGGAACAGATGAAGGCCCTGTGTGTGTGTGTGTGTGTGTGTGTGTGTGTGTGTGTGTGTGTGTGTGTGTGTGTGTGTGTGTGTGTGTGTGTGTGCGCGCATGCGCACATGTGCATTCAGGTATTACAATGCAAATTTCTGCACACATTTCAGATAATTTGTGTGTATGTGGTATGCAAGACCATGTGCAGGTTTAATTAACATCGCTGCAGCAGGATGTGTGGTCTACAAACCACATGAGGTTTCATCACACTCCTCTTCTCTCAGCTAATTCTGGTTGACACCTATGCTCTGCAACACACACCACACACAGATGTAGGTGAGATAATCCACCAATAGCTTCACAGAAGAAGGAAAAAGACTAAACATTTCCTGAACAAACACTTACGTTTTGCAATGTTAGATGAGTTGGCCCAGCGGAGACATATGCCCAGAGTTTAGCCTGGAAGCATGGGGAAGCTGTTAGCCTTCACAATGTCAGGCACATGTCAGTGGAATCACAGCTGTAAGTTAACAAGCAACCATAATAGACACCATGCTTTATTTTCCGCTATCTGCCCTACATTGGGGTGGTGTGTGATGGTTGCCACCGTTTTCTGTTTTTGTTTTTACAGGAAGAGAGCTGGAGCAAGCTGAAACAGATAATATATGGCATTCTGTCAGACATAGTGGAATATGATGATTATTTCAACCTTACAGCTACTTTAATGGGAAATTCAAGGCAATTGGATGTTAGGAGTGAACACTTTTGCCTTTAGATGTGATCGGATGACACATATTACAAACCGTTTCATCTAAATCATACTAAGGTCTTACATCTCGTTCTATAGAGGAGAAGCTCAAGCTCTCCATAACAGTAACTTTTTTAGGGCGAAGACCCCTTAGCTGAAAGAGAGACGGTTTTGAGTTGCATATGAAACTGGGCCAGATGAATGAAAATGGAAGGATGGATGTATATTTGTGTTTTATTGTCAAACATACAGTGACTCCTGTATCTATGGATTGCTACCATACCTTTATTAAGGCTGCCATCAAATTTCTTATGCTCACAAATAGGCTGCTTTAGCTTTGCTTCATGCTATGTAATTTCAGACATATTTAAATTTTTGGGAGAAAAAAAGGCCAAAAACATGTTGCCTAACATCACTGTAAGAGCAGCAAGAGGCGACTGCATTGTCCCGTTAAGGAGAAGTGCATTTACTGTATTCAAACTGCTTTTTTTCAGTTAGGGCTACTCATGGGTGGAAGTTACATTTGACATTTTAAAACGTATGGCTTTTTAAAACTCAACTTAAAGAAGTAGCTAACAAGTAGTCAGCACTGTCAGAATTAATTCAGGCACTTGCTGGCTGCCATCTTGTCTCTCCTATTGTATAGTATTGTTACTGTCCCAACAATGTTGTTTTTGTGCATGCCCATGTGAAAGTCATAAAGATCCTTTCTTTTCGTAACTGGTTTGTAATCATGTTTTGCATATGAGACTCAGGAACATTATATTGACTGGGAAACGTGATCAATGTCTATTTTAAATGTAAGTATTAAAATGTTTTCTATTGGGATTTTTACCATCTATTTCTGTATGTTGTTCTTTTTAGTTTTTTGAAATGTAGACTTGTTTTTGCAGAAGCCCTTTTTGGTTGTGATAGGTCTCTCTAGGGCCTATTTCTTTTAAGTTGATTGCCCTGAGAGGTGTCATTTGAAACATCTGTCCCACTAATTAATGACAGTCAGGTGACTGTTGGATTTTATGCTGCGTTCAAGACACAGTTTTCAGCCCGTAAGTTCCGACTTCAAGTCACAATTCACAACTTAGTAGCGTTCCAGGCAAAGTCACCACAAACCCTTCTAGCTAGCGTTAGCATTAGCTAGTGGCTACCTAACGTTGACGTTAGCTACCGCTAACTGATACTATTGCAAGATATTTTGGGCTTTCTTTAATAAACATAACCTGTAGTAGTACACAGTCGTATGTGTTTTGTTTTGATTACAATGTGTGGAATTACTTTATGTTGCCTATTTATACTATTTCTCACGGCATCAACAGGGGTCACCATGGTTGTTTATGTGTGTGACGTCAAAACTGTAACTGGGAGTACAACTACTTTCACGGGTAGAAGGTTGTGAAAACACAAGTTACGGGTTGCCTGGAACGCAGCATTGTTCTGCAGGTAACTTCATTTTGAAGTTGAAATAAATAAAGTAATGTGGTTACTTAGTACCAGCTATCGTTTTGAAAAGTCTACTGTGCAATACACAGGCTGCTACTTGCCTATCTCGTTGCCCAAAATGGCACTTTACATATCACTATTTTAAATCAAATTTTGGCAGATCTTGTCGTTATTGTTTCAACAGTGGGAAAAGTGGCTGTGGAGCAGTTCTGCTAAAAGCCACACCAAGGCCAGTTCAAGTTCAGCTGAGCTCTTTTCATTCTCAGTGCGGTTCAGCATGCTAAAAGAAACATAGCACTGAGAGTTCACAGACATCCCCCTAACAGATATTTAAAGTGTAATTGAGTGTTTGGTGGATTCAAAACTGTAACTCAAGGGCACAGGTTAGGAAACCTTAAATATTATAGTGGTTAGAGGACTAGAGAGAGAGAGAAAGAGAGAGAGAGCGCACGAGAGAGAGAGAGAGAGAGACATAGAGAGAGACAGCGAGAGAGAGAGAGAGAGGGAAAGAGAGCGCTGTAAATAGGGATTTTGCCAGGGTGGTCTTTTCCCCTACAGTCCAAACATAGGAGACAGAATTGGTTAAAGACATACCAACTGTTGCTGGGTGGCTCCAGGGCTCACACACACACACACACACACACACACACACACACACACACACACACACACACACACACACACACACACACATATTTTTTTTCTTTCTAGAACATTGCAAACACATGTGCCAAAACAGAATAATTTTAATATCACTACACACTTACAAATACTCTTAACATAATACGGTAATTATATGTTTTTGGTTTTGTGCCATGGAACATCAAGGCTAGCTGACGGACATAATAGTGGGTAGCAGGGCACTGCTGCATGGTAAGTCACCAGACGCTGAAAAATACCAGTTGGATCGGTCTTTGTTTGTCTAAGTTGGGACAGAAAGGAAAGCAGTGATGTCTGTGATGCTTGTGTGTCTTGGAGGCAACACATCGTTGTGGCATGAGGTGGTTGTATGTCTGTGTTTGTTGACTCTGCACAGAAATAAGACCAGAAAGGTAAGGGAATGTTGTGGTGCCTGGTGCCTCTGTGTCTTGGAGGCTCCATGTAGCTGTCCATCTGTATACTCTGAGATAAGGTGTTTTCATTCCGGGATTCATCATTGTAGGGCTCAAGGTATGATATCTGAAAAACTACTGGGTAATTTGACCAAACCTGGATACAGACTGTGAGACCTTTTTCCATTCAAAAGTGCACTCGCAAAATGGCTCAAATGTAAAAATACTGTATATTGCTGTCTATGCAAAAATGCAGTTTGGAACCAAGGCTAATGAACAGAAGTCAGGAAATTTGGTAGAACTAGTCTCTAACAAAAACAATTGGCAAAACCATTCTACAGTTACAATGAATTCCCAATTGAACCACCTCTCTCTTTCCAACTCATAACTCTTAATGCCTGACATCCAATACCACAACTGTTGGTGATTTAAAGGTGACCTATTATATTCTATTTTCAGGCTTATACTTCTACTAGAGCATGTTTACATGCTTTACTGTTCAAAAAACACTTTCTCATACTGCCCATGGCGTCTGTGAAGCTCTGTTGTTGTGCCTGTCTCTTTAAATCCCCCCCCCAAAAAAACTCAGACTGCTCTGATTGGTAGACATTTTTGGATTTCCAGAGTCTACACATCAGTGTTGCCCCCTTGACAACTTCCTTGGTAGATTCAGTGACTTTTCAGACCCTCTTAGCAGCTTTACTTCCAAAAAGCGATTAGTTTAGTGACGTCAGACCATCAGGGGAACAGCAAGACATGTTATACTTTGATTGATTCCCCTGCATGCTGCTCTACAGGATGCATGGCATACAGTTCTTCTGCCAACAGAATGGGATCTCTCTCCCTATTCTCTTACGCCGTGAAGCAGGCACAGCCATCAAGCTTCATGCAAATGATATGCGATGACATCACCAATATGCAAATAGTCATGTGACATCATCTGGTGACTTTTAGCAAATTTTGGAGCTAGTGTTTGCTGCTTTCGTTGGAAGCCCCGCATCTGTGCTCTGCTCCCGCCATCTCTATACAGGCTGTTGACATTTACCAGTAACACCATTTCACAGAGTTATGAAAAGTAAAACACTGTAATTATAATGTATTCAATGTATTTATTGCTGTATGCACCCCGTTGACTGCTGGTTTTGACGTTTTGGACCGCAAAGGGAAGAGGTCGGGGGGATGGGTGGGTCATAAAACACGGAGCGGGAACAGAGTTCTAACCCTCAATACTTTCTCTCAGGAAATGTGTGTTCGTTCCCCTGGAGTGTTTTATTCCAAAACCATAATCTTTTTCCTAAACCTTTTCGTTTAAATACTAGTCGTTTTGGTGCCTGAACCTGTCATCTTGGGCATGATGCTCACTGATTGTCGGCTGAAATCAAATGCCTTAGTCCCTGAAAACAGACCGTGATCTCGGGGTGCCCTTTATTTGGCTCACAGTAACCTTTGTAGCCTAAACGGTACCCTGTAGCCGGCTCCCAGTAAACTATAGTTGCCAAAAAAATTCCAAATATAGAGTAAACTTAAGCAAATATTGATATTTTGTTTGGTACCTCTGTCCACAGAAGTACAAAATGCTCTGTTCAAAGTCACCAAATTCTGGTGACAAAAACAGTAATTTTACGTTGCAGAACACGGTCTCTACCGCTACCTGGATTTGTGGGTTAGTTAGTGTTATTGTGTGAATCAAAGTTTGTGTTATTGTGACTTTGGGATCTGACATAACGTGGTGTCCACAGCAGTACGTTGCCAAACTGGGCCATGCCCACCATGGTTCCTTGGTGTGAATGCTGAGGGCGCACACCACCTATATTCTTATTTATTATTATATTCCCGTACCCTTTTTTCACTCCTTTCACATTTTTCATCATAGAAACATGATTCAAGATACTTGAGATGTTAAGATACTAAACTAGCTAAACATGATACCAGTGGTGGAATGTAACTAAGTACATACTTAACCCTTTTGTTGTCCTTGGTTCAAATAGACCCGTTTCTAAGTGTTAAATATCAGAAATATGGATTTCTTTCACCCAAATTGCCCAAAAATAACATGGATGATTCCATACAACATTACTTTCATTTAATTTTGTGGGTGTTTTACTTAATCTTATAGCATTTGAGTTCTTTTTTTAATGGTTTCCATACAGTATCCGGACTAAACTTTGACATCTACCCATCTGAGATCCACTCAACGTCCTCAGATCTTAACTATTAGTCAAAATTATTCATGATTTCTGCCTTGTTAAATAAAAACTTAAGTATAATTTGATATAAAAGAGGTTTGTTGACCATGAATTCCAAGAATAAGTGTTAAACCGGTTATTAAACCAGCTCAGGTTTTAAAAAAGCCCCAAAAGCTGAAAAAAGTAAAAAATACATCAGAAAAAATGACAAAAATATCGGAAAAGCACAAAAAAAAAATCTATTTTGACCTGGAAGGACAAGTTCATGGTTAACGGGAAGACAACACAAGGGTTAAGTACAATTCTTGAGGTACTTGTACTTTACTTGAGTCTTTTCTTTTCATGCCACTTTCAGCTTCTACTGTGCTACATTTTAGAGAAAAATATTGTACTCCACTACATTTATCTGACAGCTTTAGTCACTAGTCACTTTTAAAATGAAGATTTTTGCACACAAAACACATGTAGTTTATAAAATAGGATGTTTTATTATAAATGAAACTAGCCAAAAATTTTACAACCTACAAGTCAAGCTGAAATGATTAGACCATTAAACACACAACTGTTTCGATTGTTTCCAATTTCTAAAACGGAGGATTTTTTTCTGTATTGAGTACTTTTACGTCTTCCGGCACTGCATGATACACAGAGAAACACACATGCACACACAATACCAAGGCTCCAGCAGTAGTCTGGTTTAAAGTGGTGGGTGTTCCTCACACCACTCCATTAGGCTGCCCTTCTCCTTTCATGAAGGCTGCAGACGATCTGTTTTATTGGTGGGGAGTAATTACTTGCATACACAGACTCTCCGGTGTTGACACACACACACACACACACACACACACACACACACACACACACACACACACACACACACACCTTAAATACCATCGGGTACGTACACACAGGCACACGTCTACCCCTTGATAGTGCTTGTAATTAGGCAGTGTTCTCTACGGGGGGGGGGTGGGGGGGGGGGGGGGGGGGGTGGGGGGGGGGGGGGGTGTGGGGGGGGGGGGGTTCAACGGGGCAGCAGCGTCGAAACTACAAAGGGAAAAAGCCTCAGCCTTATATTAACCCACTCATCACCATCTTTGTTTGATGCTTACACACACATCAAACATGTTCAGGAGGCTCTTTTATTTGCCTACCATTACCATCATCATCATCATCATTATTATTGGTTTCTTCCTTCTCCTGTCTGCTGTCTGTATCCAACAGCAGCTCACTGTCTGGATGACAAGTGCCAGTTTTCCTGTAGGTGTGATGTCAAATTTAACTGAAACAGAATAGATATACAATGGGATTAAACCCACAGGTCAAAGAGAGGGAAAAATACAAGAACTGTAGAACAATAATGGAAAGAAGTGGAGTTTGTGATGAGTTCTGGGACCAAAAATGTGTCAAGTGTATACCCTCTCTAAACAGATAGTTGTATATGAATGCAGAATCTGCAGGCAATGGGACAAGATTTTTGTATCAGAAGCATTCTAGTTTCCTTTTGTAGTCTGAATAGTATTGACAAATCACATTGGAGCAGTAATTGGTGAAACTCAGGTAAACAGTGTGTGGGAAGGAAAATAAGAAGAACGCTTTGGCAAAAATTCTAACTCGGAACCAATTGGACATTCTACAGATAGAGTAGGTCTAGATCACACTGCATAATTTAGAAAAGACCCAACAGTTCCCCCTTAGAGCATGCATTTGGTTCAATTTGGTTTTGGATTAACATAAGTATTATTTTGTCATGCACACATAGTAGGAAGTTTTCAGATCAAAATAGGGGGAAGAAGAGGATTTAACAGTTTATATTGTTTTTGAATTTTTGT
This sequence comes from Etheostoma spectabile, assembly GCF_008692095.1. Taxonomy (NCBI): domain Eukaryota; kingdom Metazoa; phylum Chordata; class Actinopteri; order Perciformes; family Percidae; genus Etheostoma; species Etheostoma spectabile. Next base: position 32,177,237 of record NC_045741.1, read on the forward strand.
GAAGAGGGAGAGGCATTACTAAATTATACAAATATGCCAGGGTGTAAAACTCTAAAATGTGTTTTTTTTTAAACAATGGGACAAGATTTTGATATCCGAAACGTTCATGGGGAACCATAACTGATTTATTGAGCCATTCACAGTTTCACTGTACCGGCCGTGT
>NC_045741.1:32177409-32186071 GCF_008692095.1 Etheostoma spectabile
TTGCATGGCTTAATCTTTGAGACAAGCATATGCAGGCAGGCAGGGTCAACCAGGTAGCCCTCAGGACGGGTGTCCGGCCCAGGGCCGGGGCGCTGTGCAACGGGTCTGATGTGCCTGGTTCCGTTTGTAGTCCGAGTACCCCATTATCAACAAATCACCTTTGAGCGGTATTTGTTTGCATTCAGGTAAACGGTCTGTGTGGGAAGGAAAAAAAATAGAACACTTTGACCAGTGTGCTATCTCAGAACCCATTGGCTATCGTCTGACAACACTTGTAATTCACTTATTAAAAAATGTATCGGCATTCATATGCAGACAACCAATCCGGTCCTTGTCTCATAACTCAAACTTTATGCTCACGTCCCAAGTTGCTAATCAGACTGTGAACAATGACCGGAGGGAGTCTTGGTCTGAACATTCGCTGGCTATACTAGAACCCTCAAAATGTTGACTGCTGTCCCCTCTTAGCCTAATCATATCAGACCAATAGCCAATAGGTTTCCGAGAGTAGTGGGTACATTGTTAGCAAGCCACAGCTAATGCCTGTCTAATTGGTGCTCTGGTGGATCACAGTCCAAACAGTCCACTTCAAAAATGTACTTTGGACACCACACACACATACCAATTACCAATTGCTGCTTAGGAGGCAGACCTGTGAGACTTGGATTTATGTTAGACTCAAACAGTGCAACAACACGGCCCATTGATGTGTTATAAATAGTTTTTGGACAACAATAGAGCTCAAAGGCACAGAGGAAGAAGATAATTGAGGCATGGGTACATGCACAATTCTTAGTATCAGATCATTGTTGGTTGGGGTCTGCACATGGGATTGTTTTAACTGTAAGGACAACACCTCAATGTCATGTCTAATGTCAAAATGCGATATGGTTAATAGAAGGTTCCAGTGTTTTTAGGACTTGACAAATTGTTGGGACATAAAGTCATCTTTACCTCTGCGGTTTCATATCTCACCATTTATTTTTTATCTGCCTCTCATGAGTCCCCCAACTTAATGGAAGTGCATACGCAATCACTTATGTAAACCTTTATTACAGCTAGTTTTCTCTTTCAGGATTTTGCACGACCACACTGTTATTTTTTAAGGCAAATAATACTATAGAGAGTAAATGGACACCACCTATCCTGTAGCTTTAAAGTGTAACTATTGTTTTTTCATCCTAAACCCTATTTTTGTGTGTAAATCACTGATCGGAACAGGGACGTGTACAGCCTTCAAAGATGGAGATGTTTCCAAAGGAAACAATATATTTCTAACTAAGTTATGCAGGATAATGTAACTTTAAGTTAAGAATACTATTGGCCGCAGCATCCATCTTTTTCCTTATCACTCTTTTGCTGACATGGCTTTATGGGAAACCTCACCCTCCTTATATAGCTGTCTGATTTGTTGAGTGATGCTCCGCATGCTCTCCCTCCCTCTCTAGTCTGGAGACCTGTAGTAGGCCTCATCTTGAATAGAATTATTAGAGTCTGAATGAAGTAACTTATACAGTATACTGAACTTTTCACTGCTAAAAAACTGAACACTGACACTAGTGCTGCCAGTTGACCTTTAGACTGGGGCTGCATTCAATGATTCTGGTTGAGATAACAAATGTTATGATTTGGCACCATAATTAACATTTACAATTACAACATGACTACAGCTAGTAAAATTATTTTACTCAACTGGAACTTTTGATATAAAATAATAAGTAGTCCCACTGGAGATCAGATCAGGTCGAGCTCGGCAGCGAAGCTTTTCTACCGATGTTTCCACGCTGGCCGATCTCCACTGATGGCGGTCCGTCTGCGGCTGTAGGACCTGGAGCTCACCGCTAGTGTTTCAGTTGGACTGTTAAAAAGTGTTGAGATAATTAAAATGTATTTATTTAACAGTGGGCTGGCTGCTAGTTAGCTATATGGCGGTGACAATGGTGTAACAATTCAGATGGACTCCCAAGACAAGACATTAAAAAGTAATAATCTCATAATCCTATGATCTTATTTCATTTTGACATTTGTTTGCATTAGAGGGTTTTTCAGTGTCAAGTACATTTTTTTGATGTCCGTGTCTTTCAGTGACAGTTTTTTTTTTTACGCTGTCAAGTTTTACAAGTCACTGTTTCAGTTCAACTTTCTGTCACTGTTTGTCGTAGGGAGGAGGGGCCTGAGGGGAGGGATAAAGGGGGCGTGGCTAGGGGTAACTTACAGAGGCTACTGGCAAGAGACCGCACCTCCAGACGAATCCTCCCAGAGTTTTAAAACCGCATATCTGCAATGGCTTCCACACGTTCACCTGGAACCTCCAATTCTCAAGTAAGTCTGTTCATATCGGCCATTTTTTCACATAATAGGTTTCTAGGCAAATCACACACTCACTAAAAGGCTGGACGCATTCACTGACAAACTACATTAAAAGTTAACACTAAACCAGCCTGCTTCTGTGTGAAAAAATGGCAGGATTCCTATGGAGGTGCGGTCTCTCGCCAGTAGCCTATGTAAATTCCCACAAGCCACGCCCCCTTTATCCCTCCCCTCAGGCCCCTCCTCCCTACGCCAAAACAGTGACAGAAAGTTGAAACTGAAAACAGTGACATTGTAAAAATCTTGACAGCGAAAAAAAAAAAAACTGTCTTTGAAAAGACACGGACATCAAGAAAAAATGTACATTGACATTGAAAAACCTATCATGATGCAAACAAATGTCAAAGTGAAATAATATCAGAGGATTATGAGATTATTACTTTTTGATGTTTGTGTTTTATACTTCAGTTCAACAGTTTTCAATGCCGATATTTGTTGTTTCAATGCCAAATTTTATTTTCTATACCACAGGTTACTGTCACTGTTCTAGCTCCATACACTCCTGCAGGATCAAACAATTTGATCAATTGTCTCATTGTGTCTTGTGATACAACATATCCTCTCGGTATTGCACATAGGTATAACCATCGATACCCTTGCATCTGTCCATCCCAAGCTATTTCAGTTTACAGGAATGCGGCCACCTCTTCCAACTTTGTGTGGCTTCTCCTTCTGAACAGATGCAGTTTACAGCATAATCTCGTCAAAACCCAAATAATTTCACAATACTGTGTTTATGTGCTAAAAGAGCAAGAATTTCCTTGTTATAAAAAAACAATTCTGAAGCATGATTTTACAAGTTCATATAGGCCTTCACAAGGCAGTTTGTAGACAACTAAAACTAGTAGCTTGGTTTATTCTCAAAAGCCTGACTGGATTCTAAAAAATATCAACTTTTTTTCTCGCCATTTTGACTTTATTCTCGACGTTTCGACGTTATTCTCAAAATGCAAAAAAAAAATTAACAAATTGCCCTCCGTATTTTTTTCCTTTGATGTGGCCCTAATGCTCTGTCGTACGTACCTGACTAAATCAAAGCTCAGTTTTCTACTTGCAGTGTAGGTATGAAAGTGCAATTATAATTTCAAACTGTGTGAGAAGTCTCTACAGCTTATTACAGACATTTTAGGATGTGTGAGAACTCTAGTTGTCACGTTCATTATTTCAGATGTGTGGGAGGCTTTCACACCTTTCATGTTTCTTTTCTGAAGTACTGACAGATCACAGATTGTTTTCACTCTTTTTCCAAAGCGGCTGTAAGCCTCCTGATTTTTTTGTCTTCTTCCGAACGAACCTCGGCCGTTAAAATCAACAAACAGCGTGAGACCAGCTGGGTGTCCCGCCCAGATAGAAGCCAAAGACACACACGCGCATGCACATGCACATGCACGCACACACGCACACACACTCCGCATGCATATAATACACATAATTCCATTGTTAAAGACATCATTTTGAATTCATAGCCATGACAGAATGGCATGTGTGTGTCTGTGCATGTGTGGGCGCATAGACAGACAGATAGATAGATAGATAGATAGATAGATAGATAGATAGATAGATAGATATTTATTGATCCCAACAAAATGAGAAATGATAGTGTTACAGCAGCAAAATATCAATCACACAGCAAAGAATATAAATATAAATTAAATACTAGGATAAAATGTACATACATACAATATACAGTCCTGGAAATAATAATAGGATAAAATACAAGAACAAATATGTGAATATATACAAGGAATACAAAAATATGCAACTAGTAATGATAATTATGTAGATAAACCTATTGTTTAAGTTGCACTTAGTTTGTGTGTGTGTGTGTGTGTGTGTGTGTGTGTGTGTGTGTGTGTGTGTGTGGGAGCGGGGGATGGGGATGGGGATGGGGGTGGGTGGTTTAAAGTTTGTGAGTGTGTTTGTGTATGGGAGATGGGGTGTAGGGGAGTTAAAGTTTGTGTGTGTGTGTGTGTGGTTTTGTGTGGTTGTGTATGGGTGGGAGCGGGGGTGTGGGGGCTATTGATTCCTTCTGTTGACTTGTTGGTTGTGTTAAAGTTGCAGCTCATGTATTTAAGAGCTCATAGTAGAGAGGTCTTCACATATCCAAAAATAGCCAAAATCAATGTGCATACATTTTGTTTTTATTATTTAAAAGAGATGAGGATAGTTGCAGAATACATAGTTACAGAAAAATGCAGTCAACCCAAACCGACTCTAATCATTTTCTAACCAATTTAACATTTGTGAATCACATTCAAATAAGTAATATCATTTAGCAGTTACTAGAATATTTCCTCCTCCGGTATTTCCTCCTCCGGTAATCTTGTGTTACTGTAACTAGACTTAAAGTCAAGTACAACTTTTTTAGAAGATGCACTTAGAAGAAGCATTGCGATGCTCGAAAATGAAAACTGTGTATTGCTAGTGATTCTCATGATCAGGTATGCAGATAGAAGAGCAGATATACATAATGTGTGCAACGTGCAAATCTACATTATAAACAGATGGTGGTTGAACATAAACCGAATCTATCCATTGCATTAGTCTGTTCTTGCTCATATATTTTCATCATCTGTAAACACTTTTACACAGAACAGAACTGCAGTAGCTGGTCATTTCCCCAAATCGTGATTCATGGAAAATCTGACAAGATTGATGGAGGAAAAAGAAAAGATAATACGTTGGACTTATCTCTGCCTGTCATCATCTGATCTGTTGGCTGCAGTGTAAACTCATTACTGTACATTCCTCTGCAGACACGTCAGTTAGACACAGTCCCGTTCCAACACACCACACAAATACAACTGTAAGACCTTGAAAGCAACACATTTAAGAGTGAAACATTGATTGGCTTCGAGATGAGATGATACAGCATTGATTTAAACCATAAAACCGTTGAATGTGATTTGAGGTTGAAATTTTGACAGGAACATGTCACTACCCATTGTTGTTGCGTGTCTGTGATTGACAGGTTCTCTGGATGTTATGCATTTTAGAAATGGTTTTCTAACTGACAGGCTAAATGTGTGTAATTACAGAGATGAGTAACCAGTAAAAGTTTTTGAAAATGTTTGTATTTTCCATTCCTACAGCTCACAAGGAGCCCTGCATGCTTCATGTAGATTGTATCCTAGCCCCCCACTTATGCTATTTGGACTGTATATCTGTATTAGATAAGATGGAAGGCATACAAATTGAGTTTTAAAGTTGTACTCACTGAACAAATTTCTATACAGGGTACCTTGAATACATTAAACCATGGCTTTTAATGGAATCCAGCAGAATTGGCAGCAGAATTGCATTTCAGTATTTATTTAAATAGTTGTCTTTTTTTTTTTGCAAGGCAATGACTTATCACCTTCATGGCAGATGCAAACCAAGCTGGCAGCACTGAAACCAACTGCTGTTTTCGTTCAAACTCTAAGAGGTGAAAAACAAACATCAGAGGTGTTTTCCTCTACACAGAGTGAGTAAAACCACATCCTCCATGCTGCACCATACTCAATTGTGCATGCATACTAGCTGTGCCTACGAGCAAGACGAATGTGCTGTGTGTGTGTGTGAGTGATCTGTTTCTCTGGATGTATTGTGTTAACGCTCAGGACGACCAAATATTTTACCAGCAAAACCCAGAAAACCTCAGGTTGTATCAGAAATGAGCTGCTGTGACATTGCTGCACCATGCCTCACTGTGAGCACAGAAACATCCAGCATAAAACCATGTGTGACCAGTGGAATTCTGCGTTGTGTATAATTAGTTCACCATACCGTGACACCAGGATCTCCTTAGGATGATGTTTATTCTGGTGACAAACATGAATAGACAAACCTCGTCATGTAACAGCACAGCCCGCTCCAACTTCCCTCTCAAATGGTATTACAAAATGGGGCCACATATACAATGGACTAAGATAATATACGTAATATGATAATACAGCAATGGCATGTTAAAACCAGCACCACTGTGAGGAATCCTGGAATTATCTTTGATCAGGACATGTTGTTTAATTCTCACATTAAGCAGATTTCAAGGATGTGATATTGCAAAAATCAGGAATATCCTGTTTAAAAATGATGCAGAAAAAACTAGTCTATGCATTTGTTACTTCTAGGCCGAATTATTGCAATTCTTTATCATCAGGCTGCTCGAAAAAAATCCACAAAGACTCTTCAGCTGATCCAGAATGCTGCAGCACGTCTTCTGACAGGAACCAGGAAAAGAGATCACATCTCTCCCGTTTTAGCTTCTCTGCATTGGCTTCCTGTAAAACCCAGAATAGAATTTAAAATCCTTCTTCGACAAAACATAGTTAAAAACATGCAAACACAAAATAATGTACAAAATAATATCCTCACTTGACCTGCTCACATGTACTTCGATGTATTTAGTTTTTGATCCATCCGCAAACATAAAAGAACATTAGCGATCGCTTTGTCAAAGCTGTCAAATGTTCTGTGGTCGTCTATTAGTATCCCTTTCCAGACCTTTCTTCACAGCGCTGCAGAGGAGGGTCTGGCTAGGTCACACAGCATTCTGGGATGGGAGAAAAATGTACCATGTTGCAGCCATGGTGCCGCTGCAAAAAAGCCTCGGGAAGGAACTTGTTTTGGTGAAATATAGTTTTTTTTCAACATAAAACTCAGATTGGACAGATAGTCTGGCTAGCTGTCTGGATTTACCATGCAGAGATCTGAGGAGCAGTTAACCATAGTCCTCAGAAATCCACCGGAGGTTAGAGCGCCAACACAAAGAAAGAGGAAGTTAATGGACATTCCGGGCAAGAACCTTCGGAAGTGGAACGTCCTGGATATAGACTAGTTGTCCTGATAATGGATGAAGCCTACGGGTCTAAAAAGTTAAGCCAATGTGGAATGCCTTAAACCGGCGACATCCTTTCTAATTTCCAGTAAGGGGCGACTCCAAAAAGATGTCTGTTTCTATAGGGGCTTACTTCTCACTGGATATTACCTCAGTAAAGAGTTTGGTAAAGAGTTAAGGGTCTTAGTTGCTAGTTTCAAGTCTTTTTCAATACAGCATGATGTTCATTTAGAAAATGATGATCCCATTTGTTTTAAAATAGACAATATAACAGGGGATGCTTTATGGGCGTAGTTTCACACACAGCTGTCAATCAGAACAGAGGCTTAGCAGTGCTAACCATGGCACTGTGCACATTAAAATAGCCGTTAACTTGTTTTTGGGTGTTCATGTTTTCATCTTGAGCTTTGACCGTCTCAATGTGTTTTCACTTCATCAAAATTGGATGGAACATTTTAGTCAAAAAAGCTTTCCCCATTTCAACCAAGCTATCTAGCTAGCTAGCATAAGCTGTTAACAGATTTTCTGTACATGCAGATAATAGGTGCCTGTACCCGTAGGTTCACGTTCACCCACAAGTAAATCTCCATTGGATGACTCAGGCTTCAAAAGGGTGGAAAATTGGCAACGTTCCCTTTTTAATGTTAAGCTAAGCTCAGCGCTATTGCAACCAATCATCCCCCCTCGCATTAGAAATCGGCACACCGGTTTAAAAAAACAAAAACAAGATGGTGTGGAAATTGCTGCAAGATGCAAGAGACAATTTCTCACTTTGAGCACACGAAATGCGTGGCTCGTTTATTCAACAGGAGAAAACCAATGAATACAGAATAAGGCGCTGAGCCTAATGCCAACCTCATAACGTCCCACGTCATCACGCCTTCACAACATTTAAAGGGGCCGTGTTCCCTGAACAGTTATCATTAACTGTAGTGACTCAAGGGCAGTAAATTACATGTCTAATTAAATGTGTGTGGAACAACACTTATCAACAAGGTGAATTATGTATGTCACAATCACTACACATGTCCTCCCAGAATTCACCATCTCAGAAGAAGAATTAAACAGTCAATGGGTAAGTGGGCGTATTAACCGCCCACAACGGCTGCGCTGCTGCGGAGGCCGGGGGGGCCCAACCACAGCTGGTGCCTTGTCATGACACGGGTGTAGGGCGTCCCCAGTGGGAGGCTCGGGAGGGGGCGGGATTTGGGGCAGGGGCAGAGCCGGTGGCCGACCACGTCGTGGGGGTTTGGCCAGGTCAACAGGCCTGGCCATGTCGAAGTGAGCAGGTTTGAGGCGTTCAATGGAAAGTTGCTCTGGTTTCCCAGGGGCGTCCACTACAAAACATTTGTCACCCGACTCCAAAACTCAAAATGGGCCCTCGTAGGGCGGGCATAGCGGTCCCCTGTGGGCATCCTGGCGGACGAAAACATAGTCAGCCGTCTGAAGCCCAGCGGGGATGTGTGACTGAGG
>NC_045741.1:32186081-32186320 GCF_008692095.1 Etheostoma spectabile
CAGGAAGTGGGGACAGGCACAAAAAGCCTGGCTTTGTCCAGTAAAGTAGACCGCTGGAGAGTAGCAGACCAGGGAACCGTGGCAGTAGGGACAATAAAACCAATAATAAACCAGCTCCGCTGAAGAGGACTAGATGTCCTCCTTAGGTGCAGTCCTGATGCCCAGCATCACCCATGGGAGATTGTCAACCCAGTTGCTGCCTTTGAGGCTGGCACGCAGGGCAGCCTTCATTGACCTAT
>NC_045741.1:32186330-32186514 GCF_008692095.1 Etheostoma spectabile
TCACAGAGTCCGTTAGCCTGCGGGTGATATGCAGTCGTGCGGTGGAGCTTCACTCCAAGGCTCCGTGCGACAGCATTCCACAGCTCTGATGTGAATTGTGCTCCCCGGTCAGAGGAGATGTCTGATGGAGGGCCAAAACGTGCAAACCAAGTGCCGATAAATGCCCGTGTCATCTCAACAGCCG
>NC_045741.1:32186524-32186703 GCF_008692095.1 Etheostoma spectabile
GTCAGTGGTACAGCCTCAGGCCAGCGGGTGGTCCTATCAACCGTGGTAAACAGGTATGTGAAAACCGTTAGAGGGGGGGCAGGGGACCAACCAGATCAACATTCACATGGTCAAAACGTCTCTCTGGAACAGGGAACCACTCAAAAGGGGCTTTAGTGTGACGGTTCACTTTGGCCCGT
>NC_045741.1:32186713-32188337 GCF_008692095.1 Etheostoma spectabile
CAGTCAACACAGGTGTGGGCCCAGTCCCTAACGTCCTTCTGGAGGCCGCGCCAAACACACTTTGCCAAAACCACATTCTCAACTTTCAGCCCAGTAGTTGAGGTCCTCAGGAGTTCCACGTCCTGGTCTGTGGTCTGATCCATGGCCATGTGATTGTAATCCAAACCAAGATGGACTGCCCCTGCTACGGCCCGTGACAGGCAGTCCACCACATGGTTGTTCTTACCGGCAACGTGCTGCAAGTCCGTAGTGAATTCCGAAATGTAGGACAGATGACGTTGCTGGCGGGCGGACCACGGCTCAGCTACCTTGGCCATGGCAAAAGTCAGCGGCTTGTGGTCCACAAAAGCAGTGAAGTGTCGGCCTTCTAGTAGGGAACGAAAAAGTCTGACGGCGAGGTAGAGACCCAATAGCTCTTGGTCGAAAGTGCTGTACTTCCGCTCACTGGGGCGTAACTGACGACTAAAGAAAGCCAGCGGCTGCCAGGCCCCACCCACCCACTGCTTGTAGACAGCCCCGACAGCGTAGTCCGAGGTATCTGAGGTGATGGCGATGGGGGCTGTGGGAGAAGGGTGAGCCAACAGGGTGGCGTTCGCTAGGGCTTCCTTAGTGGCAGCGAACGCCTTGTCCCTGCTCTCAGTCCAGTCCACAGCCTGCTTGGGTTTACCTTTCAAAGCCTAATGCAAGGGCTGCATGAGCTGAGCAGTGCGAGGAATGAAGCAATGGTAAAAATTCACCATTCCCAGGAACTCCTGCAGGGCTTTGACAGTGAGGGGGCGTGGGAACTGTGCAACCGCCTCCACTTTTGAAGGGAGGGGGACTGCCCCGCTCTCGGTGACTCTGTGTCCTAGGAAGTCAATGGTGGAGAGACCAAACTGGCACTTGGCGGGGTTGATAATTAGTCCATGTTGGCTAAGCTGCTCAAACAGGGTGCAAAGGTGTGCCAGGTGTTGAGATTTGGATGTGCTCGCCACCAGGATGTCATCCGAGTACACAAAAAGAAAAGGCAGGTCCCGCAAAACTGAGTCCATGAGGCGTTGAAAAGACTGAGCTGCGTTTTTCAGTCCGAATGGCATGCGCAGGAACTCGAACAGACCAAACGGCGTGATCACTGCTGTTTTGGGAACGTCAAGTGGGTGTACTGGCACCTGATGATATCCCCTGACGAGATCCACTTTGGAAAAGATCACCTTACCCACCAGGTGTGCAGAGAAATCCTGTATGTTTGGGACTGGGTAGCGGTCAGGTGTTGTAGCCTCATTAAGCCGTCGGTAGTCGCCGCACGGGCACCAGCCGCCGCCAGGTTTAGGGGCGATGTGGAGGGGTGACGCCCACGGGCTGTTGGAACGGCGGACTATACCCAGGCGTTCCATATTTGCAAACTCAGCCTTTGCAATGGCATGCTTGGTCGGGTTGAGGCGCCGAGCACGGGCGTAGACGGGCGGACCCGTAGTGGCGATATGATGCTTCACACCATGCTTCATGGTAGATGCAGAGAAAGTGGGCTGCGTGAGGGCTGGGAAACTGGCAAGCAGACGATGGAAGTCATCCGAAACTGAGAGCATGGTAGACAGTCTTACAGAATCCCCCCCCGCCGAGTATGCACGTATAAGAGCAAAACGTG
>NC_045741.1:32188347-32188419 GCF_008692095.1 Etheostoma spectabile
TCAAACGGCGGTTCTTTACATCCACTAACAGTCCATGTTTACACAAAAAATCGGCGCCGAGGAGGGGAATGG
>NC_045741.1:32188429-32188619 GCF_008692095.1 Etheostoma spectabile
TGTAACAAAATCCCAGCCAAACCGCTGTCCTTTGAAACACAATTCCACGTACCTCGTTCCCTATGTGTGGATGGGGCTACCGTTTGCAGCTTCCAGTGGGGGGCTGTGGCCGCCGGTCAACATGTCCAAACGGGATGCAGGCAGGACGCTCCTCTGTGCCCCAGTGTCGCACAGAAAACGTCGTCCGGAG
>NC_045741.1:32188629-32188941 GCF_008692095.1 Etheostoma spectabile
AGATGAAAAGCAGCCTGCCCAAGCGGCTCATGGCCACTACTGAGTGCCGGACCCGGCGTTTCCCGACCCGCCAAAACTGCATGGCGAACGGCATTTGCTAGCCTTGGGTCCGAACTTTGCATGGTAAAAACACAAGCCTGAAAACCTTTGGGGACCTGAAGACTGCCGCTGGCGAGAAGTGGTTGCAGCGACGAGTGTGGAGTCGTCCAGTGACACAGGAGTGATGCGCATATCAACAAACATATCCGCCTCCTCAGCCAGTCACCGACAGTCAACGATTGTGTTGTTAGCTAGTGCAGCTCTAACTTGGGA
>NC_045741.1:32188951-32189067 GCF_008692095.1 Etheostoma spectabile
CGCAGGAAAAGCTGAACGAACAGAAAATTGGGTCTGTGCTCACCCAAAAGGTCCAGCATGTGGTCCATTAGCTCAGACGGTTTGCTGTCACCCAGTCCTCGAAGAGAGAAAAGCCT
>NC_045741.1:32189077-32189240 GCF_008692095.1 Etheostoma spectabile
TCGGCGTCTGACAGTTCAAATGTTTTCAACAGGGCCTTGAGTGCTGCATACTTCCCAGTTACCGGAGGGTTTTTTAGCAAGTTCACCACCCTGGATGCTGCTGAACTTCCGAGGCCAGACACGACATAGTAGTACTTTGTTGTATCCGCGGTGATCTCCCGCA
>NC_045741.1:32189250-32189376 GCF_008692095.1 Etheostoma spectabile
CGCTTCTGTCTGGGCAAACCATGCAGACGCCGATGATTCCCAGAATTCTGGGAGTTTGAGGGTGACAGCGTTTGCGGTCATGATTGTGACGTGTCTCTGGATCCGTCCAGCAGACTAAAGTCGGGG
>NC_045741.1:32189386-32196738 GCF_008692095.1 Etheostoma spectabile
GGAAATTGCGGCAAGATGCAAGAGACAATTTCTCACTTTGAACACACGAAATGCATGGCTCGTTCATTCAACAGGAGAAAACCAATGAATACAGAATAAGGCGCTGAGCCTAATGCCAACCTCATAACGTCCCACGTCATCACGCCTTCACAACATTTAAAGGGGCCGTGTTCCCTGAACAGTTATCATTAACTGTGGTGACTCAAGGGCAGTAAATTACATGTCTAATTAAATGTGTGTGGAACAACACTTATCAAAAAGGTGAATTATGTATGTCACAGTCACTACAATGGCAACGTCCATATTGCCAAACTCGAGGCTTCAAAAAAGCAGTCAGTTGGGTGAGTTTTTCAAATAATTAATTCCAAACTTTTTATGCTTAAGATCCAAGTTGTAATAAATTGAATCCTTTAAAAGTGCCCTGGCACACTTATTTCACTACTAGAGATAATGTCTGAAGTTCTACCATGGACTCATTTTTTGTAGAAAAAATACCTTGGTTATCTTGTTTCAAGCCATTCTATTGTGGTATAGAAAGCCTCTAGGAAGACTCAGCTCCATTTGGGCCAGTTGCTTGACTCTGATTGGCTAACAGCGAGTCAATGAGAGCCTGGCTATCAACATCCTTTACCCAGCGCAGCTGGGCGAGCTCATGAATAGTAATGAGCTCAGGCATCATGACATCAGACTGACCAGCTGTTGTGATTGACCTGATTTCTCTTCTTATTTCTTTTCAGTGGCTAGAGCTGACAGAGGAGGCAGCAGTTCGTTTTCACATTTACCACATAACACAAACACACATGGACCTGACGTATTTCAAAAAATGCAAGTAAAAACGGTTTTGTATGGCATTTAAAGTTAAATCCTACCTACAACCTATCTCCTTTCAGAAGTGAGAACTGGCAAAGTTTTCTTGTCTAGAAAAACAAGAACCCCAAAAACATACATGCACATTAATCCCTCTGTCTTTGACCAGCACCATCTGTTTGATCTTCCAATGTTGCAGTCTTTGAGTGGGTTCTTACCTGCTGCTGCTCAGAGTTCTTCAGGTTAGTCTGGCTAAGATTTGGCTGAACTGAGTCAAAGCATCTTTACACTTGCTGTGGAAAACAACAGACAGGCCTTGCATATGTAAAGAGATGATGATGCTGTCCTTATGAAGTTGCAATCTTAAATTTGAGTTACTTTTAGACAGTTTAGTGGCTTGTCGTCTTTGTGTGTGCAGACTGCATGTCCAAACATGCAATGAAAACCACTTGACTATATGGCCACAGGTGTTTCTTATCCGTTAGACACATGAACCCTCGGTGTGCATCTGCTGTATATGAAGCGATTGTGTATATAAACAAGCAAGTTCAAAGCTTGTGGTCGCATGAAAGCCTGAAACATTTAGATGTTAGAGGGAAAGCATCTGTCCAAAGCTAAAGACCTTTAACCAACAGAACAAGTTGACAAGAGGGGAGATGACAGAATGTGTGTAAGGGACCGAGAATACATGAGGCACTACACATGCCAGTGCTTAAGTTTAAAAAACATTTTTGGAACGATTTAGAGAGAAAAAAAAAAACATGATCAGGACAACATTCCTACTTTTGACTAAGGTCTTTACTTTTACACAAAAGGTTCTGGTCTGTGCCCTGAAGGCCACATTATTTAGGCCATTGTGGGAAAAAGAAACTCTCCCCTGAAGCAAAAACTAAATAATATCCCTAACCTTTTTAAATTTTGATTGTTGACAACAATAGGTGTTACATTCCATTTAATATGTTATAAATTGTACAGTAGCCAGGAGGTTTTAATGTTGTGATAAAGTTCTTGCTTTCCAGTAGAGTTGACAAGCGTTTCTATTGGAAAATAGGACAAAGGCCCACCCTGATGCGTTGACTCATGTCAATGTCACGGTGGACGGGCAAACATGAAAAATATTGGGATTTTGACGCATTTCATATGTGTTGCTACATAGACGTCATCAATGTGTGATGTGTATGTGAGCCATAGCGTATAACAAGGTTTTTTGAGTTTAAAAGATAATGAAGGCTGTGTTTGGTGTAAGAACTACCAATCAGAAACAAGCACGTTCTGTGGTCATATGCAAGGGTCTGCAAGGTTGTGCGTGATGTACATGTCGTCATCTGCCCTTTTCCACCATTGCCGTGTAGCACAAAGTTTATGACTGTGCATACTGTTGCTCATGTCGTAGAGCGGTCGCTTACAATAGGTTGGTCGTTGGTTTGATCCCTGGCCCTGCAGTCCCATGTCAAAGTGTCCTTGGGCAAGACGCTGAACCCTGGACTCGGACACACTATGAATGAGGGTGACTGGTTCCTGAAATATGTAAAAGCGCTTTGAGTAGAGTAAAAATGCTACACAAATACAGTCCATTTACATTACTATTACATTTATACTGCCCCTGTGTGGGGAGGTTGTGGACATTGTGCTTCCTCTGATACACATCTAGATATTAGCCCACTTTTTTTCACCTGCCAACTTCCCTGGAGGGGAATGACACCTACTGAGGTCTACAATATCCATGCTACCCTGATCCCAGCCACTTTGAGTAGGCGTCTTGACCAACCAGTAAGAATCCTCAGTGTATTGACAAGGACATTATCTTTCATAGGATTTCTACCCACAAACGTTACCAGGATTTGAACCCTGGGTCTATGCGGTGGTGGTGCTTACCCCCATGCACCACCCATTTAGCTTCTCATTCATTTACGTCCTCTGTTTCTCAAAGAACTGTCCACAACTCCCAAATGTAAGCTTCAAAAGACGCTCTACAATGGTAAAGATCTATTTACTGACGCTTGGTAGAGAGCTTCAAAGAGTGTGCAAAGTTAATGGTAGGTACAGTACAAACTATAAGACCACTTGTCTCCTGCCTTTACTGCAAATTTGAACAAGGGAGAAAGGAGAGAGGGATGGTAGCAAGTGATGGAGCAAGGTCAAAAGGAGTGGAGGAACAGATAGATGGGATAAGGTTTTGCTAGGGGATTGTTAGTGGCACCAGTGAGGTTGAGGACATCTGCTTTGTATTAAAGAGTGAACTGGGCCTCTCACATGATGAAACCCAGCCTGGTGCTCAACAGCACAATGAGATACTGCTATTGGTCTCTCCTCCTCCTCCTCCCCTACTAGCCAATCAGGAGCCAGCAAACCCTGAGGAGACGTTACACCAACCCCGCAGCCCGTCCTCCTCCAGTCTTCCATACTTCGGTACCTCTCTCCTGCCTTTATGCTGTATTTACTTCATATGGGAATTGCTGAACGTCTTTATTAAATCAGATAAGGAAGCTGTGACAGATCATGACACACACCTTTGACACAAATTTAATACATAATATATTTTGCATAAACATTTGTAAAACGTCCACCACAAGAACTCAATTCAAGAAGTTTTTGTCCATGCTACTTTAAGTAGATATGTCCAGTTATTGGATAACAGGTGCTTCTTTTGGTAAGAGAGAAATACTTACCTACGCCAACTGTTTACCAGGTATGTAAAGTTGCAGATAATCAAGCATGCAAGGTTAACTGCATGAAAGCCTACATGAGCAGCACTTTCTAGTACAAATCCGTGAACAGTATTCTACAATTTCCTCATAGGACTTGAATGCAACATTAGCTGGCCAACAGCTGTGTGGGTTTCCCCCTCTATTGCCTTGACAACCAGAATCCCTCACAATAACAAACTAGTTAACATTTTTTTCTTCCTTGTTTTCCCTCTGCTAGATCTTACCTCACTTTCTCTACTTCTTGCATTCTTTTTTGCAATTTATGATCCAGGGTTCTTAGGTCGGCAGGGAATACTAAGTTACAAACTTTAAAATAATAAAAGTTTGCCAGCAACCCTTTAAAAGCTAATCAATCTTTAAATCAGTCAATTAATTAATTATGTATTAATGACCACACAGCCCGAGATACAGCATGGAAGGTTATGTCAATACTGCAGTGTCAGCAACACAGTCTCGCATTGTCTCCACACACACACACAGCGCTGTGGAGTAAGTAAATAAAGAAAAAGGGTCTTTTGAATGGCATGTTCAATTTCAAAGCCCTTCCAGATGGTTCTCTCCACAAGACTAACGTCATTTGCATGTAATGTCTATTTGAATTGAGTAACCACTAGAGTATGTTGAGCCTCAAATGCCACTTGAGCATTAAAAACCTGAAAAATATTCCTGTGAAAGTACATTCAGAGCAGATAAAAAATGTGTGATTATTTGCAATTAATTGCGAATTAACTTTAGAAATTATGAGATTCATCGCCATTAAATATTTTAATCAATTGACAGCCCTAGTAAATATATATACATAGATATTTATAAAAGTGCAGTACTCGTAGAACCCTAATAACTACCCTAGACTAAATGACTTTTAGACTAAACAGACTTTGAAAAGACTACAGTCTGACACTATCTCACAGCTAAAGACTATCATCTCACATCTAACGTTATAATATGTAAAGAACTGGGGATATTGCGGGGTCCCACATTGCAAGACTACAACTTGATTCATTTTGAAAAATGTAACCAAGCTAGCTAGCTACCGCTAGAGTTAGCTGGTAAGTTAAGGGAAATTTTGTCTGTTTTCCGTTCTGTCAAATCTGCTGATGATTGTCTCCAGTACTCAGAGGTCCATGTTTATCCTCCGCTAAAAAAAAGCTCCAGTTCATCGGGTAATCAGCGTCTTTCTCCACCCATTATCCCGTAAAATGTGCACATTCAAAAGCACAATTGATGGCCGATGTCAAAGATATCTTCCTGGATGCGTGTTATTTCGGCATTAGTGGTGGGGAAATGTATGTGCGCTGTAGCAAAACATTAAGTACATGCTATTACTAATTATTTCCAAGTGGTGCAGCAAAGGAGATGACAGGGGGGTGTTCAGTGGCTTCTAGAGTGTTGGGGTGGCTGCTCAGGAGTTATTAGGCGATTTCCATTGTGATGCTAGGTGGCCACTTAGTAGTTTTATGAGTTTTAGAGGTGGCTAAGGGTATTGTAGGCATTTGGCCGAATATGTGACAAACTGGTTGGTGTGGTGTTCATGGTGGTTGCCTGAAAAGCAATTAAAGTGTTTGTAGTGGCTGCTGTAGTAATTTATGAGGGGCTTTTTGGACGTAATCATTTGCAGTCATAGGTAGAAGTAGTAGTAGTATGTAGTAGTAGCAGGATTAATACTGTATTAGTGTCTGTAGTTGATTTGGGTAAGCTGACCAGCATTGACAATAGACACTATTGCTCTGTGCTTGCTGACTGGAACACAACTGTATTAGCTGCACTGCACTACCATGCAAAAAAGGTCTTTAATGACACACTTATACACACAAATATTCAGTGTTTTTTACAGTGCATTGTGCAAATCTTTATGTTGTGACTTGCTAATTTCTAATGTTACTAATTCTGGTTTTCGGCTTCTTTGTTCCCAATTTGGTATTGCCGGTTCTATTTTACTGCAGTCTTTGTCAGTGCTAATTTTATGATAACTATAAGTATTAGACTGCGGCGTGCCTTTATTAATACAGTATACATGAACTTGAACGATACACCAGGATTGCAGCAATGATTCTTCATGTTTTAGGTCTTTTACTATGAATACATTTTACACTACATGGTGTGTGATGGAAAGGAGTCGATCTCTGAATGCGAAAACAACACATTTTTCTGTGCATTTATATGGAACTAAGATTGACTCTTTTTGACTGGCAAGACAGGGGCGACCAGAAAACCAACAGCTGTTGTTCAAAATCTTTCTTTTTAGTAAACTCTGTATACACAAACAATGTTATCAATACTGAGTTTATGCGTAGAGCCCCTAAAAATAGTGATTTTGATGCTATCATAATAGTGCCCTTAGCACTCCCATTCAAAAGGCCATTTGACCAAAAACAAAAACACGGTGAATCTTAAAAGTGCCGCTTCCGTCCTAAATATGCTTTTAAACGAAAGTTTGACTGGGTACGTTCACAAAAAGACCCTAGGTTGAATTTTTGCAAGAGTTATGCTTTAAGACTAAATACTGTCTATAGAGTATCTTTGCATTTTACATTTCTTAAAGGTTTTTTTAAACAAAGCAGGCATTGTTTTTCATTTATTTAGGTAAAGTATTAGATTGGCAAAATTTCATTAGAATGCAAGTTAATTTTGTTATCTGCTGGAAGGTAGGAAAGACAATTAAAAAAACTTGACATATGTTTTGGAAAATAATTGGCAGCAAAGTAAATGTGATTTGTTCATACCCCAGCTGTTGGAAATTGTGTTTTGTTGCACCAAGCATTTGATCTTTTCATTAGCTCTGTTTTCATTATCTCAATTACTTTCCCACACTCGCCTGTGTTGCCTGGCTCTGTCCATCTCTTGCTCTCCTCGTATGCTGTGTTACATCATTTCTGCTCTCAGTCTGACGCTCTCACTTAGGTCAGTGCAATCGCAATTTTATCAACACACACACACACACACACACACTCACACACATACGCATACACAGCTGGGCCTGAGCTCATTCTCCCTAGTCGACGACATTGGGTCACTCCCTCTGTGTGAGTGTTTGTGTGTGTGTAATACTCCCTATGTGGTCAAAGCAGTGTGATTTAGTGCAGTAATATATGTATTTCCCCTCAGTGACAGCTTCTTGACAGAATTCTGAGAAGGCAGCAGTTGACCAAACCTCAGGATCGTGGACAAAGCCAGCTGTCTGTCTATTCACAGCTTTTTCTACACTTCCACCAAGGAATGCTTGAATTTAATGAAAAAGTGCCAGGCATGAAAAATGTAAGATTTTATTTATGCTCCATGTGCTTTTAATGAATTGGTCACTCTTGTAAACATACCAGGGTGTGAAGCAAACACTTGGAATGGTGTCATATGGTACTGTAGTCATAGAGTACTCAATAGAACCAACTGATTATCGCCAATAGGGATTGGACAGTAGGTATTTGGCTGATGGCGAGCATTTGCAATCCAACATTTTCCGTAAACACTGGAAAGCAGAAAAGGGCTTTATTTTTCTTATTTTTTCTTGTCTGGGTCATGGGGGACTGAAGGGGGAGACATGTAGCCATTATAGTAGCCATTTTTTGGATCAGGTTCATGCCTTTGCCATTCTAAGAAATGCAAATTTGGTGGCTCATGGGTGCCACAGACGATCTCCTGCCATTCTTCCCATCTATTGGACACATGATCAAGTGTCTGGTAGACCTTTTGTCTGCTCCACTATCTTCACATGTTAGGTCTTTTTTGTCCAGAGCAGCTTGTATCTCAGAATGACATTAATGTGTCACGGGCAGGGCCTGAAATTAACATCAGACCACATGCAAAATGCGGGGGAATTTTGCAATTGGCGGGTAACACTGT
>NC_045741.1:32196748-32199127 GCF_008692095.1 Etheostoma spectabile
GCCACATTGGCAGGTAGCCAATGAGAATTGAGTGATTCAGACTTTTTTGGTAAATAGGGTATGCAGTTGCTTAAGGGCCCGGACTAATCAGGAACCAGCATCACTGGAAGACATTGATTGACAGCCAGAGTCCCTTATCGCATTTTCCTTACTCCCGACAATCCCAGCAGTCCCACGTGGGCAGCCACTGAACAATCGGGAGTGAGAACGGGTCAAATTCATTTCCTTGTGTCTGATATGAAGACGAGACGTGTGTGACTCCAACATCTCACATTAACCAACACAATGTACAGCTTTAACGTTTTTTCACTATAAAGCCGCTGAAAGTTGCTGTTTTGATCTTGTCGGCTCGCTGCAGGGGGCGGGGCTGCTGCTCCGTTCCCCCCGTGACTGATGCGCACATACATAAACACACACAATCACACATGATGTTGCATGTAGGAAAAACTGCAGATGAGAGGTAGAGGATGACCTAAATTGAGGACAGCTACATTATTGTAGGTGCAATGATAACTTAAAGTCCCAGTCCAGGATAGGAAATGATGCCTTTATGCTGGATAATTAAGGCGGGCCCTCCCCCACTACAGCATGTGATGATGGCACAATGTCCACGAGAAGGGTATCATGAATGGGACAGTATATAATTCTCATAGAGAAACAGCATTTCCTGTTTTTCCCCTTTATGAGGCAAAAAAATGGCTAGTAAATGGCTGGTAGTCAAAAAAGTTAACTTCAGGCACTGGTCATGTGTCATGTTGCTTCAGGTAACACTGCAACATTAAAGTTTAAAGGCTTGAAAGACACCAAAACACTCATAGATGGTCATACATGGTCAAACATGTTCTTACCAGTGTTTTGCCATGTGTACTTTGTCGCAATCCCCGTTGGATTGTGAGGACGGATGTAAAGATAATCTTTGTAAAATATTCTTTGTAAATCTTTACAATCATTCACCAAAAGAACCAAGCAGGCCTGCCTTGTTGCGCAAATTAAATATTCTTCAAAACTTGTTATTTTCAGCGTGCGGCTTGCTATATTGAGATTTGTTGTTGTTTCCAGTAGCGAAAGGATTTTGTGATTGGCAACAAACAGAGAGCGGAAATTGAGGGGACAGAAGGCTTTGCCATGAAGGCTTTATCCTTAAAATGTACTCTTGTTGATCCACCATGAATTTAGCTTACAGCAGAGTCTAACAAACTACAGCTGAGGCTGATGATCTACTGATGAAACTTAAAAGGACAGGTAAACCTAATTTACATCCATCAGCTGAGTCAGCCTTCCAAATATGTAGACTGAGACAAGATTATGGCTTGAAGCGTCAGTCTATATATACTTTGACATACTAGGACATACTGTAAACACAACAGGGACCAGCGATTCTGTGAAACAATAAGTTCTGTGTATTTGTATTTGTCAACGGGTGTGTATTTGTGTATTGTACGTGTGTATGTGGAGTATGCTACAACCCAGCTGCATCTGACCACAATGGTAGGCCACACCTGCCACAGCGCTGTGACAAGCCTGTTGCCCTTGCATCCAAGTAACCCTGCGGTTTAGTAATGGGGACGTGAACCTCTGCAGTGTTGCAATAGGTGGTGGATAGTTGGCACACATCTGGGGCAGAAATCTGCAGATAAAGATGCTGTGATACACGTAAACATGGGCAGCTGTTGTTTATTACTAGGAGGTGAAGTAAGAAGTCACTTTCCCACGAAAGATAAAGACATTGAAAAAAAACTTGTGTGCAAAACATGGAAAATCAAAATCAAATGTTTCTTATAAATCTCTGACAAGTGACATCTGAGTGATCTCGAATGAGGGCCCTGTAGGTTAAAGCAAAGCACAATTTAAATTAATGAAGTTAATTTGTTAACTTAGGTTCGGGAGCAGGGCCAGACAAACCTACCTAAGCACACACACCGTGCTGCGCAGCCAGCCTCGTGTATCTGTGATTGCTTGACCCACCCTCCCTTTCCCTCCCCCTCCTCCCTTCCTGTTCATCCCGGTGCACACCTCTCTCATGTCTCATCTGGGTAGAGTCTGGGGGTCCAAAAACTGTTTCCAAGACGGAACCCCCACACTCTGATTCTCCTCCACCCGGTCATCATAAATCCTCCCAGACCAGCCATCAGACAACAGCCACAGCTATTCATCTATCTGCACATTCATAATGTCCATTAAGTCTTTAACTAACACATTGTTGTGGCGTGGTCCTTGCTAGTGAAAAGTGAATGCACGTACTTTCATATACATTTTTTAGATATACTGATTAAAGTCATCATGTACATGTGAGATTGTGAGTGTGTACAGTGGCAACAAAAGTTTAATCGGTAGTGTTATAATCTTGCCTATATCACATCTAAGAAGACTTCTGCACAC
>NC_045741.1:32199137-32207823 GCF_008692095.1 Etheostoma spectabile
ACACATACATGTGTGTGTATGTGTGTGAGCAAGATATGGGCCAAGATAACGCCACTTTCTACACTCTGTGTCCCTATGCGATTTTTGACTGAGTGACTAGAGAAAATGACTGCAGTGCTTAGTGTTGAGTCGTTCTGATTTAGAATCCACTGTCACACATAAGCTAGTCCCTGTCGTAAAAAAATACACTTGACTTCCTATTAGAAGTGCTGATTCATCTTATACATTTGACATAGTATTTCTGTTTGACACCCTGCTCAGTAGATTGTCAGAAGGAAACCTGGGCCTGGTTTCAGAAGCACGCTGAAATGATTTGATGTAAATGCATAACCACAAAAAAACTGTTCATTTGAGGGCTTAAGGACCACACACACACACAGCTTTTTGCCTGTTATCTTATTTTTGCTAGAGCAGCGTACATCTCTGAAGCATGAAATTCATTTGTAAATGTATACAGTCCCTGACAAAAGTCTTGTTGCTTGTGTACAAATTGACCTGAAGTGCCGCTGAAATATATTTCTAATCAAGATTTATTTACAAGAAATGGCTCATTTTAATCCCAACAGCTTTTGTAATAATGTTTCAGTGCAAAAAGAAACTGTCAAAAAGTATTCTAATATTCACAGCTTGGTAAAGCCCATTGAGTCAATTTTTGCAAAGACATGAGTGTTGTCGCCTTGTCATATGAGCTTCACCTGTGACTAATAATGGATCAATTAGGTCTCAGGTGTGTATAAAAACCACCCCAGTACACTAGACCTTCACATCAACTGCGACTAGACATCTGCAAACATGCCTAAGATTCACCCTGAGACTAAAGTTTGGATTATCAAGAGGCTGAAGACCAGATCCACTGCTGATGTGGCAGACACCTTCAATGTGTCTCAGCGTCAAGTACAGAGGATTAAAAAAACATTTGAAGACACTGGAGATGTTTTTGACAAGCCCAGGTCAGGCAGACCCCGCAAGACAACTGCTCGAGAGGACCGTTTGTTGGCTTGAAAATCCAAGGCCAGCCCATTTTCCACTGCAGCAGAGCTCCACAAGACCTGGTCACCTGAAGTCCCTGTGTCAACCAGAACAGTTTGTCGGATTCTGTCTCGAAATGGCCTCCATGGTCTAATCAGTGCCCAGAAGCCAGCACTAAACAAAAGACAATTGAAAAACCGTGTGGCATGTGCCAAGGCCCACAGCTTGCTAAAAGGATGGATGCTGGAAAAGTGGAAGGAAGTGGATTTTTCAGATGAATCTTCTGTTGAATTACACCACAGTTGCTGCAAATATTGCAGGAGACCTACTGGAGCCCGCATGGATCCAAGCTTCACCCAGAAAACCGTGAAGTTTGTTACATCCAGTATGGGGGTGTGGAGAGATCTGCAGGGTGGAAGGCAACATCAATAGTCTCAAATACCAGAAATCTGAGCTACCCTTATATTCCCAACCATAAAGAGGCCAAATTCTCAGCCAGGATGTGCTCCATCGCATACTTCCATCTCCACTTCAAAGTTCCTCAAGGCGAAGAGATCAAGATGCTCCAGGATTGGCGGCCCAGTAACAGACAGAAACATCATTGAGCATATGTGGGGTAGGATGAAAGAGGAAGCATGGAAGACCAAACCAAAGAATATTGATGAACTGTGGGAGGCATGCAAGACTGCTTTCCTAGCTTTCCTGATGACTTCATCAATACATTGTATGAATCCTTGCAAACCGCATGGATGCAGTCCTTCAAGCTCATGGAAGTCATACAAGATATAAATTTGAATCTCACAGCACCACTATTAATTTGCTGACATATTTTAGTATTTGTAGAAATTTGTTCAATTTATGTATAGGCGACAAAACTTGTCTTGCCAAAATTTGACCTTTCTGTCTTGTTTAAATAATAAATCTTTTTTTAGTGAGACTAATTTATTTCAGTTCATTGAACATCTTTGGAGGGTGTTTAGCTTTTCATATGAGCTATTTCTTCAGCAATTGATTAATTAAAAGTCAGGTTAATAGCAGGTGTTTCTACAAAATAGAAAAGCGACAAGACTTTTGTCAGGGACTGTATACAAGCCCATATACAAACATTACATGAAATAAATAATGTAATACATAATCATATTATTAAGTGAGGTGTTCCTCTTTGGGGTCACAAATAGACTTTCAAATAGCCTGCTAATGGGAATTATTTGGATAAATTTGGAGCTAATCAGTCAATTTGATCCATTCCTATAATCTCAATATTGACAAATATGGAAACACTGGTAGAGGAATTCCTTCATACAGATAAAAGAGATAATGAGAGAGAAAGTGCTTGGTGAAGTAGTGAGCCGTGTCAAAACAGCAAAGTACTTTTCGAAAAGTGTGGACTCTACACCTGATGTAACATATGTGGACAACTCACTGACCTCCATAATGTACCCTCAGACATTTTTGCCCATTACGAGCCCCACTGGTAAGGCTCTATTTAATTTTGTTAGGTGTTTTTTTGCAAAAATTGGGTATGGATATAAGCAACTGTCACAGACAGTTATGATAATTCTTGAACTATGTCTGGCACCTACAAAAGTTCGCAGACATGTTCAAGGTGACACACGCTCATGATCGGGTTCGTACAATATCATACGAAAATGTATACACATTAATCCATGTGATATCTTACCAAGGCGACTGATCACATGACGCCAGCTACAGCTCTTTGAGAGAGCCAAATCAGCGGCACTTGGTAGTTTAGAAGTTTAGAAGAGTTTAGAAGAAGAAGATCTTTAGCTAACACCTAGAGGAGATAGTGTAGGTTACCCTTAATTTTAATTTCAGAACTTTGATTTGGCCTTGTGCCATATATAGGCTGGCAATGTAGGCAATAATCACTGTTGGACAGAAACGTATAAATGTCAAGATATTTGAGTAATGGGGGGAGCAGTCATGGAAAAACTCATCTAATCCTAACAGAGGCTCAAAAACAAATGTCGCACAAAATGGTTCTAATGGACTCACAGTGTGTGTTTACAGTGTGCAGACTTTTAACAACTAATCAGCAACATGTGAAGCGCTTCTTTAAACCTCTTCGAAACCCGTGTTTCCAATGACCCAAAGGTGCAGGAATGTAACTATAACCCAAAATACTCAAGCATGAAAATGGACTCATATGCGGCTTTTCATAAAATAGCTAAACAAGATCACATAGGAGTGACATCAACAGACAGCAGGGGTCAGATGCAAAATAAAAATACAAAATATTTGTAACACAACTATGCATACACACAAAGACAATGATGTGTGAATGTGCAATGCATTTGTCAGATTTATAAAGCTGCATGTACACCTGGATCTGTTTTATGAATCTCCATCATTGTGGAGCCTGGGGCAGATGCACAAGCCATATTTCCACTCTTCCATTTAATAGGTGTAGAAACCCCCTTAAACATCTGTTTGCTTTTCTACGCTTGAGAAGAACAGTGAATGAGAGGTGCTATTTCACTGATTGTGTTGCATCGACAAGGTTCTTTAACAGCACCAGAACAGCTGGTGCTGGTTCCATACGCTCGTCACAAGTAAAATAAATGATCAATTCAGTATTTTCATTGAATTTGGGTGTTTTGTTTCAAGTTTACAGCATTTAAAAAAAAAAAGAATGCTAAAAGAATGTTAAAAAATTGACAAATATGTCTAAAGAAAGCTTCAAAAACATCGAGAAAAATGACAAAAACATCAGAAAAAAATGACAGAACATCAGCAAAGGTGACTAAAATGTCAGGAGAAGCGTGTCAAAAAAGACTAAATCTTGGAAAAAATGGTTTTCGTTTAAAATTTGAAAAACAAAAAGTGCCATGGTCGCCAGGATCTTAAGATGAGTCAGGTGTTCTGAAGGAAGCAAGTGTCCTGATTAAACTGTATACTGAGAGCTTCACAAAACAACAAAATTAGTGAAAAAACACATTTGTGACATAGAAGATTTATCCTGGCTGCACTGACACCGGCTTCATTAAATTTATTTCCATAAGAAAAACTCGTTTTTGTGTATCATAAGTCTGGGTGCAACGTTTTTCTCATACAACAAAGCATGTGCAGGTAAGTGGTCAACGCATCCTAGAATAGTTTGAAAATGTTAGAAAAAAAGTTCCGCACACTTTTTTGGTGCTTTATCCTGCAAATGTCCAGCAACAACAGCCTGCCCAAGCCCCTGCAGTGCAGACCCTGTTTAGGCATTACAACTACTTGGCTATGTTTAGGGAAAAGATTATGGTTTGGGTTAAAATAAAGTCTGTTATGTAACTTACATACATGGCATTAGTGAATGACAGAAAGCTCACACAGGGTAATGGACTAATGAACACATGAATTGTTGTCAGCTAAGTCCAAACAGTTTATTAACAAACTTATCAAAAAACACAGGTGAAAGTGCCAAAAACTCAGAGGTAGATATCCAAACCAGATTACAACGCCATGTTGCTAAACTCACTAGAAGCACACAGGGAAAACCGTCTGGAACGCTGCCGCGGGCGGTACAGGACAAACTGGCACAGGACTGAGAAAAGGGGCAGGTGGAGACAGTTGGACACAGGTCCAGCACATTAGGGGAGGAGCAGTAATCAAACATTGCGAGCAGGCAGATAAAGACAAGGAAGTGAAGTGACCTGAAACCATAGACTGTTAAAGAAATGGACCAACAGATCCCGTTGCTCTGGACGGAGACCAGTGAAGTCTATTAGAAGCACTTTTCCGGTGATGGCTGAGCTCCAAATGAGCTTGAAGACGTAAATGTGACGTGGGCAACGTGTCTGAAAGTTGTAAGACTTTGGATAGCTGTGCAAAGAGAAATCTCAATCATTCCCAATCAGCAGAGATGGAGAGCTTAGGTATAGGTAAGGAGATAACAGAGGCGCAGGCTAATTACTGCTAACTAACATGCTGGTTAAGTTGATCAATTACACCTAAACAGCTAATGGAAGTCCAAACTGTCTGCATGCTTTTCCTGACTTTACGATGATATGCGGCGGTAAGTTGTGTGGTTATGACACAATCCTTAGCCTATTTTTACAAAAACGTCTGCTATATAACGTGAGATAAAAGCTAAAAGAGCCTTTTATACATTGTCGAATTTCTTTAAAAATAAACAATGGCCTAATAGAGTCTTTAAACGCTTCAGATGTAAAGTTATTCGCTGTCAAAGTGGCGCTAAAATGAATGGCAGTCAATGGGATGCTAACTGCAGGTGACGGCTTCGTAGCATTAAAATGGCGCCAGGGGAGCTACGCTTAGAGGAGAGGCGTACCCCCTTGCCTGAAACGAGACGAGATGGTAGCTATGTCCCAATTCAGGTGCTGCAGCCTTCAGAGGCATAGATAGTTTGGGTCTCACCGGCGCGATGAAGGCTGTCACATTGAATTAAATTTCAAAGGCACTTTCAAATGGGGTTCACAAATCGGCCTTTTTTTTTTTAATTTCGGGGGATAGAAATGTTGTATCCTTTGCAGCCCCAGGATTCCCAGCATTCATTTTGGCATACAAGCAAAAGCACAGGCAAACACAAACGGCCAGCAACCAAAATTTCTGCTATTTAATCATTCAATTCACTTCTGTGAATGTTTTAGGCGAGAACTTAACTGTGTGGCTGTTGAATATAGGCAGTGTTATGGAACACAATTTTAATTTGCCAAACATTTTCATATTTGCTTCGAATTATAGGAGCTACATAAAATGGCCTGA
This sequence comes from Etheostoma spectabile, assembly GCF_008692095.1. Lineage (NCBI taxonomy): Eukaryota > Metazoa > Chordata > Actinopteri > Perciformes > Percidae > Etheostoma > Etheostoma spectabile. Next base: position 32,204,835 of record NC_045741.1, read on the forward strand.
CGCCAGCTAGCTCTGTGGGGGTAACTATGTATCTGGCCCCGGCCAGTCATGATCAAAGAGCCTGCTGTGAGCTGACAGGAGCTCTCATGATGTACATGAGGGTTTTTCATATTTATTCTCCTCTCTCTTTAAGACAGTTGGCCAAATGGTTAATAAAAAAGAGCAACTTCTGGCTCCATTTTGCTGCTGTAGTTAATGTTTTGATCACTTATCAAATGCAGCTGTCTATTGCTAGGCTACAGGAGCGACACTTCGATGCAAACAGGAAATGCTCTGCACACCAGGCCTCCTCCTTCTCACCAATCTCACCAACCTGCTCCAGCAGCACGCTCCTTCCTGCAACCTCCTGTCTCCACCACTCAGGACCAAGTGCCGGACCTGCGGTGACAGAGACATTTCTAGAGCTGCACCCTCCCTCTGAAACTCTCTCCCCAAACACATCTGTGACTGCACCAATCGGTCCATGTTTAAATCACATGTCAAAACTCACCTTTTTAGAGCTGCTAGTGTGTGTTTTAGTATGTGGATTTCTTTGTAAAAATCCTTAAAAGTGTCTTGAGTGAGTGTTTTATTTATAATGCATTATAAAAAAATATAACAGGACATGGCAAAACACAATCATGATGTACAAGGATTTACAACATTGCATGACCTGTTAACCTGTTAACTGCCATTAGCCTCCACTGGCAAGCTAATGTTAGTTTAGCTAACAGCTAATTCGGCTAATCACTAGCTGAGACAGCATGTATAAGACCCTCAAAACTGAAAATAACCGTTATAATATATAACAGCTGTAACGTTGTGCTCATTTAAAATACAATCACTCAATACTTGTCTTTGTAATTACTGTAAAGTCTTCATTTAGCTGTAGCCTGTTTTGTTTGAGTAATGTTATTTTAGACTGAATCAAGCTGTCAGCTAGCAGTTAGCTGAAATAGCTGTTAGCTAAACTATCGTCAGCTTCCCGGTGGATGCTAACCGTTCTCTTAGCTAATACATTGGTACAGGTGTGCTGCCTGCACAGATCCGCATACGGCACGATCTGTTATAGCCTCCACCAGAAAGCTAACGTTAGTTTAGCAACAGCTAAACGTTAGCTTCCCGGTGGAGGCTAATGGCAAACCGCTAATGTGGAACAGATTGTGAAGTGTCGTAAATCCTCGTACATTGCGATTATCATCTGCGCATGCGCAGCACGGAATGTGTACCAATCATGACCTTAAGAGCGGGAGCTAGACATGACAATTAAGTACTTATAGTTATAGAACGTACTTTCTGTTGCCCCCATGCCATGAGGAATTCTAAGTAATGATAAAAAAAAACGGTTAGTGCGTCCACATGAAACAAGCGTTCTGTGATCGTGGGACTCTAAAGAAGAGGTAAGTATCTTCACTCCAATTTCTGCATGGGAAAGGAACCGGGCGACACAATCTTCTGAACATAGTCATATTAAGAAATATAGAGAGATGTTTGTGGGGCTGAAAGCCTTTATTAGCATTGTAGCAACTCATTTGGCAATAAGTTGAATGTGCCGGATGTTTATTAATATCAAAACATTACGCAGTAAACTTTAAATTACTTAATGTACGACTTTTGCTTTCACACGGACAGCACGCTGCTGTGATTTGACTGTGGTGTTTTTTTATTGTGTAGGAAACACACTTTGCTTTTGTTCACTGTATAACACGTTCCACACAGAGCCTGGAACTTTCCCCCACCTCCCACCTCCTGCTACTCCAACAGGTGCCATATAAAGCCTTGTGGAACATACCTAGATTACTTCCCCCCCCCCCCCCCCCCCCCCCAACACACACACACACAGGGAGCTGGACACAAAAGCTATTTTATTAAGTGTCATTACCTCTGCACACTCCTGCAGACACGCCATGGCATCCTGCCTGTGATAGAGCTTAGAAGGCGTCAGGGGTTGTTGCTAGAGCTGGCAGGCCTCCAGGTGTAGAGTTTTTAATGGAGTATACTACCACAAGGTTGGGAACAGAGGGCATCACACACTTATGTTACCATTCAATTGTCAAGCATATTTAAAGGGAACTTTTTCAAATGTAGCAAAATAAGAAATGAAAATAAGGTGCGTTTTGATTTAGTAACACTTTAGGCTACGCATGGCTGTAATGCGCTGGTAAACAAAGTAAAAGAAGTAGATATTTCTAACAGAGAACAAAACAAGTCACCTTTTACCATTTAATCCGGATGTGTTAGATGGCACAAGAGAAAACTGGAGAGGGGTCTGCAGGCATGTGGTTCAATTGGGCCAATTGTAATTGTTCTACCATGTCCGCGAGTAATGGTCATTTTTCATGGTCATTTTTCATTACCAGAAAGGCAAAGACACCATTACATGTGATCTAGGAAGACGCAGACAGCGGGAACAGGCGATCTTTCATGTGAGTTAAATGTTTGCTACGTCAGTTTATTTAGCAAAGGCCTTTTCATATCACGTTTTAACTCTTTTTCAACAAAAGTCAGAAACCACCTCAATGTTTTTTGCACAATTCAGGAAGTTTTATCAAATTTAGTCGCTTCCATTCAGCTTTTCTAATGCAATACTCAAGCCTATAAATATGTGAATGGAAACACAGCTACTGTCAAAGTACATCTTTACACACAATGGGAAAAGATTACTGAAATGTGTAGATATCTACATGAGCATAATATATATACTATAAAATTGCACAATAAATATTTTAAGAGCGGAATTTAGATAGTAAGTCCCTTAAAGTATAGGTCTGATAATATTCTATACTTACCTTGTCAACAAATCCTACATGCAGACCCAAACCATTGTTGTCCAAAAAATATATGATAAAAAGACAAATGCCTGCAAACTGACTCTAACCACTAATAAATTAAAGTGCTCACATTATACTCATTTTCAAGTTCATAATTGTATTTAGAGTTTGGAACAGAATAGGTTTACATGGTTTAATTTTCAAAAAACACCATATTTTTGTTTTACTGCACATTGCTG
>NC_045741.1:32207844-32225344 GCF_008692095.1 Etheostoma spectabile
CTCCTCTTTTCACCCTGTGTGTTGAGCTCTCTGTTTTAGCAACAGAGTGAGGCATCGCACTTCTGTTCCATCTTTGTTGGGAAGTGCAGATGCGCAGTACCTAGGTAAGGACTACTAGCCAGTCAGAAACAGAGTTTGAGGGCGTGCCACGCTAGCAGCTAGGCGAGCATTATAACGTCTGTTACAAAGTGACACGTGTTTGTCGCGGAAGTAAAGGCTGGACTACAATAGAGCTGTTTGGAGCTTATTGCAGTGGGAATCAATCCCAGATCTCCCACACCAAAGGCATATGTCATAATCACTGCGCCATCGCCACCCCATAAGTTGGATTTTTACTTGATGCAAGATCTTGACAGGTGTCCCAATTTATGGATAAACATCAGATTCACACTTGCATATGAATTATGAAGTTTCATATGCAGTAGATCTTGTAAGAGAGAAAAGAAAAAGCTGCCCAAGCTGACCACTGACCCCCTGGTTGCGCTATATGAAATGTCAGAGGACTATTGGATGATTCTAATTAATTAAACACTCTGAGGTTTGAACTGATGGGCAAAACAAACATGGTGAGGATGTCACTTTGGGGTCTGGGTAATTGTGGCAGGTATTATTTGATTAATCGCAAACCAAACACTGAGCCTTGGACCCCCCCTTTGGCCACCCTAACTGTGGCAAATAATTTTGATATTGATGGACATTACGTCTTTAAAAGTCTGTAGTGAGTGCCGTCTTAAAGGGTAACTACAACCTGGACCCTGTTTTCTCATTTTTTTGTGTCTAAGTGACTGATGGGAACAACAATCTTTGATATTGGTCCAGTATTAGGCATGAACACAGTAACTGGCAGCCACAGGCTGGGCTGCAATCTAACCCTATGTGTTGTACATCATCAATGTGGTCCACTAAAAGTGCTTTAGTTGCCACTGAAAGGCTGAAGTCTGACAACATCCCTACAGAGATAAAACCTCTTCAAGACCTTTATGTTTAACCAGAAACAGATCTAAGGTCGCTAGCCCACCAGACTCCATTTAAAAAAGCAATCCTTTCAACGTGTATAGAGCCAACGTATTTTCACATCTAAATTGGTCAACTGTGTGCTTATTTCAACCAAAACTAGAGTTGTGATGGTTGGAAAAGTGGAAAGATGACCCAAAACGACTTTTCATAGTTTAATTTTGTTTCTCTTGCCTTTGAATGAAGTTGAATAAATTAATATTGCGGATGTTTTTATGTTCGAAAAAGGATCTTACTCTTTAACAGAAAGGTCGAACTCCTCATAACTCCTCATAAAAAAATGTTGTCAGACACTTAGAACGGTGTTGTGTTTAGGAGAGTGCTCTGTTAAATTAAATACATCCATGGTGCATGTTCCTACAAAAAAATGATTTGTATTTGTTAACTTTAAGGGCACAGTGTGAACAAGGGCACCTAACGAACTTGAAATACAGGCCAAAAATATCAAAATAAAAAACTGAACCTTGGATCTTAAAACCTAATGCATTTCCCACATCAGCACCACGAGTAAAATGACCTCACTCAGCAAAAATGTCATTCTGATGACATAAATGTTTCCCACAGGAACAGATATACACACTGCTGTGTGACTGCAGTGTACATGTGTCAGGACCACAAAGGGAGGACAGGTAGGTCAGTAAGGATGAGTCAGTCAGCCAGTTAAAATTCCTGCTGGCCAGGTGGAGCTCTATAAAGCGTCAAACAGACACCTGTTAATCTGGGCTGCTTCCACACACATTCTGCAGCTCCTGACACACTGCTGGTCCCCTGCCATACACACAAGAGCATTTCCCTGTGTGCCCGCATAACTGAGTTTAATACAGCGCAGTTTGGCAAGATCCAAGCCAAAAACAGGATTGAAAAAACAGGAAAAGTGTCCATTCTAGGAGTGCAGCATGGACCACACAGTACGAGAGTATCTATGCATGTATGTTTTCATAAGAAAAAACCCACGTTATCTTTAGCATGTACTCATGCTTAAAATGGAGACTCATTTTAGTTTCACATGCTTTTATCGTCCTCTCTTTCCACTGTTTTTGGATTTGGCCCATTAAAACATCAAATAGGCTGTAAGGGAAGTGCGTATATTTTAGGGTCACTCACACACTCAAATCTAAACCGTGACCGAGAAAGGTGTTTTTCGTGAGCAGTCATGGAAAAGTTTCAGTTATAAACTACCGGGAACTAGAGGGTGACATGCCATCCCGAGCCCGGTATATTTTCCTGATACTTTTCCGATTTCCCGATCACGTGACTGCCCCCCCCCCCCCCCAAAAAAAAAGACTACCTGATGCTGTCCTGCTCCCGTTTCGTTCCTTAAGTTGTCTAAGCAAGTTATCAGACTCTGTTGACCCCATGTTGCCTGTTTCTTTTTTTATTCCAACGTATTGGAGTCTGGACTACCTGATTTTTAAAATAGTATCCTGCATTGTTGTTGTTAACGCACCTTTTTCCACGTCTTATTCCATCTACATCATGAATGGACCCGACTCATCCGACTACTACCTAACTAAGCTACATGCTTTCTAACAGTCGGCTATCACACCACTTAGTTTCCCCAGGTGGCGTCGCAAACAACGCAGGAGTTTCCGTTTTGATAGCGATCAAAGATAGCCATCTATTACTGCATTTTGCAGCTGAGTTAACCACACACATGGGCCTATTATAGCCTTAACTCCCCCTTGTCTCTATGATTCAATAATGACACTGTGTACTTTCATATTTATTAAAAAATTGTCACCCTCTACTACACTGATTGCTCCCCCAAGGCTGAAAAAGCATTTTAAAATAAAAAATACAACCAAGAACTTTGATCAGCTTGTGTGGACAATCAGTAGGTTGAATGGCTGTTGTATAATATCAGTCATTAATTAGAGGGAAGCAAAATGTGACAAGACATGAAACAAAAATGTTGATTACTTCAAAAAGATGGAGGATTAAAGGATGATCCCGCTCTGTCACAACTTGGGCATTAGCCATAGGGGTGATAACAAGAAAACTGTATGTACCATGATTATCTTTGCGTGATTTTTAACCCTTGTGTTGTCTTCCCGTCAAAATTAAAAATCAACACTTTTATTGGCGCTTTTTATCAATGTTTTTTACTTTTTCTTACATTTTTGTCCCATATTTGTTCAATATTTGTCACTTTTTTGACGTTTTCAACACTACGTAACACTAACTTATTAACTTTAGTTTTACAGTAATTTTGGAATTTATGGTCAATAAACCTCATTTATGGGAAATGATACCTAATGTTTGAGTTAGAAAAGCAGAAATTAGGAATTATTTAGACTAAAATTAAAGGAATGGATGTTGATGGATAATCACAGACTGGAATATCTCCACTTTTACTCAATACTATTTGGAAACCACTTCAATTTGTTTTCAAATGCTAGGCTAAGACAGCCCAAAATTAATGAAAGTAGAGATTTGTACTTGCAATTGTGTGGAAAAGCGTTGTGTGGAATCAATGAATGTTTTTTGAGGTAATTAAAAATGGGTCGATTTCACCCAAGGACAACATGAGGGTTTAAATCAGATTCTTTCCCCTATATTGATAATGTTTTACCAACGATTCAGCTCAATATTTTCTGTTTATATGGTACCGCCGACGGCAACCACATCATATCCGTTTCCATCAAAAGAGCAAGAGCAGAAAATGCAGAAAATCCCTGTTATGTTCTTCTTTACAAATAAAATAAATGCCAGACTGACTGACTTACATGTGATGTGCATTTTTTCAAGAATACAATTAGTTTCCTCTAGAAGTGTATCATTTTACTGTTGTTTTTGTTAAAGAAGGAAAAGAGGAACCGCAATACTCAAAACTATCTAATCGTAATAGTTCTAGAATCACAGTAAATGCAATTCAAATCAAATCAGCACCCATGTATTGTGAAAGAATCAAATTGGAACAAAAAGCATATCGTCCCAGCCCTAGAATTAGCGTCTCTACATCAGAGTCCAACAGATCAATGAAGACAAGCAGTCAGACAATCCGACTGTCTATACCAGCTCCCAACTCCCATCTGTTAACCTTTTGGACTTATTTCAAGTCATTATGGTCACAAGAAGGGCTGTCACAATTGGCCCATGATGACATTTAAAAATGCCTTCTAAAACAACAATTCAATTTAATTTCAATTCACTTTAAGTCATAGTATCAATCCATCCATCCATCCATCCATCTTCGACCGCTTATCCGGTGTCGGGTCGCGGGGGCAGCAGCTCCAGTAGGGGGCCCCAAACTTCCTTTTCGAGCCACATCAACCAGCTCCGACTGGGGACTCCGAGGGTTCCCAGGCCAGGTTGGAGATATAATCTCCACCTAGTCCTAGGTCTTCCCCGGGGCCTCCTCCCAGCTGGACGTGCCTGGAACACCTCCCTAGGGAGGCGCCAGGAGGCATCTTACCAGTATCCGAACCACCTCAACTGGCTCCTTTCGACGCGAAGGAGCAGCGGCTTACTCCGAGCTCCTCTCGGATGACTGTGCTTCTCACCCTATCTCTAAGGGAGACGCCAGCCACCCTCCTGAGGAAACCCATTTCGGCCGCTTGTACCCTGGATCTTGTTCTTTCGGTCATGACCAGCCTTCATGACCATAGGTGAGGTAGGAACGAAATTGCCGGTAGATCGAGAGCTTTGCCTTCTGGTCAGCTCTCTTTTCGTCACAACGGTGCGATAAACAGAATGTAATACCGCACCAGCTGTCCGATTCTCCGACCAATCTCACGTCCCTAGTCCCCTCACTCGCAACAAGACCCCAGGACTTAAACTCCTTCACTTGTCAATCCATGACAAGAGGTATTTCAACACACCCTACAGATTGAGTTGGTCAAGGCCACACTCTATAATTCACAAGACCCAACAATTCCCTCAAGAGCAAGCATTCGGTGCAACAGTGGTGAGGAAAAATGTCCTTTTTGGCAGAAACCTCGGACAGACCCAGGCTCTTGTTGGGCGGGTGTCCCAGTCGGGATGCCGATCGGGACACAACACAAAGGTTTGAATATATTGGAATATCTGTTTTTTTTTGTGTCCATAGGAGGGCAAACCAACAGGAGACATAATTACTTGTATAGGTATTGTTTATTTCATAACACAAACATGTATTTTCAAAGATCTATCTACACATTATAAAATAAACTGATAAAACAAGGCCCTGTTTGACATGAGGAAGATAACACGGATCAGGTTTGTAATTTGGTTATAAACAGCAGAGTCTCCTGCCGTTCCTTGAATTTGTCTGATGATTTCAGCATCTGTCCTTACCAACAGAAGTTTAGTCGTCTCTTCATTTGTTGACAAGCCGAGTCCGAAGCGACTGCTAAATGAGTGTGTATCGCAAAACTGGGGAAGAACTTTTTACACTTACTTTTGGCAAAATTAATTTCAACAAGGACATTTTTCTATGGTTTTCATTTTAACTTAAGCCCTATTCGCATGGGAAAAGTAACATCTGGGGCTTTGTGTGATTTAGAAATGACCCCCCCCCCAAATCTGAGTTCCAGAATAGGTGAAGAATGCTTTTACTCAAATTTACTGACATATCTGTACCCCAAGAGTTGTGTAAAGGACGGCAAGGTCGAGGCCGCCACACTTGAGTCAGGGTTCCTTATCTTTTTGAGCCAGGCCCGGTAGAGGTTACCAGAGTCCCCTACCATCAGCACCAACACCATCCCCCCTCAGCCCTCGGATGAGGGGGCGACTCAGGGACGGAGGTCTCTGGACGGGCTGTGGTCCAGACCAGGTAGGCCATGAAAGGTGGCATTCACAGCCCCCAGCAATCCCATATCTGTCTTCGCGAGAGACAAAAAGGCGCGCAGGAAACAAAAACATAGAAAAATAACAAAAAAAAACATACATGGCCGGGTTACTTCATCTGGTAGAGCAGGCGCACATACATAGAGGTGTATGCCTTGATGCAGAAGGTCCAGGGTTTGAGTCCAACCTGTGATGTTTTCCGCTCTCTCTCCCCTTTCATATCTAGCTGTAAAGGCTGAAATGCCCAAAACATCTTTAATAAAATTAAAAAAAATAACTTCTGACCCCACCAAAATACAGAAGTGTGGATTATTAAAGGAAAATCGGTGTTCAGCAAAACATGGTAGATCATTTGCGGGGTAAATTTTACTTTACAAATTACAGACATGGCCAATTCGCACAAGATTAAGATCACAGCCACCCTCTTGGGGGGTTGACCTCCGCCATGTCTGATCATCTGACTGCTCCTGTTTCTTGACCTGTCAGTCAAGTGATGTCTGCGTGTCACTCCACCACCTCATGCAAAGGCGGATGAGGTGGTGGAGCACTGGGAACTTCTACACAGGGCTGCACAGGAAGCTTGAGAAATGAAAAAACGGTGGTATTTATAACCACAAAAAAAAAAAAACATACTCAATCAAGGGGACATATATTGAAACCCGGGAATCACAATGAATAACAAATCAAATTCAGTTAATTCAGTTTAAGACTATACATAAATTGCAAACTAGTCTGTATCTTAGGAGCAAAGATTGTTCTGGTGTATGTGTAAGGTGTAAGAAGCATGTGGCTATTAACATTTGATGGGTCGAAAAATTCATAAATTTGGGGTTGAAAGCAAGTTTCATCCACAATACATTCTCCTATTGAGCTTCTCCTCCTACAATGTATTTTAGGCCTACATGCTGCCTCATCTGAACTGAAACGATATAAAAGAATCCTCAGTCTTTAATGGTAATGTACACGCTTATCAATTCTACAGCGTTAGGACAATGTCAAACCATCTGTTTCAAATTGGCTGGATAACATCTCACTTCTCCCATTGGAAAGGCTTACACATGTTCTCCAAGGAGACATGAATGATTTCTTCCTGTATGGAACCCTGTTATAGATTTGTTTTGGAAAGGACTATATGATATTAAAAGGTGTTGCAACTGGAATTCAAGTGATCCCCGAACAGTAAAATCCACATGTAATATCTCATTGTACAATAGAAGATGACAACTTATGTTTGGTTAGTTTACCCCCCTTGTCTGTTAGTCTGATCGTTTGTGTGGTTTAGCTGTGTCTAAATTAAGTTTCTATGTTGCGTACCAATGTACATTTTTATTCAATTATTTATTTAATGTAACTATGGGAGTGCAACCTGTTTAACGTTAAAATTTAAAAATGAAATGATTAAAAGAGGGACACTTAAAGGTGCTCTAAGTGATGTTGGGTGACGGCACTTCTTGTTGACTTTCAAAGTATTTTTAAACAAAACGAGGCTAGCTCGCCCCTCCTCTTCCTCCTCCTCCTCCTCTTCCTCCTCCTCCTCCTCCTCCTCCTCCTCTTCCTCCTCCTCATCCCGTCCCCTCAGGGCCGGATTAACAATTTCATGTGCCCTGGGCCACAACACTCAAGTACTGTTGTCGTAATGGCACCGAAACGTGAACGCAGTTTGTAATATTTTGTATTATGCTGTTATTGTCTTTACTAATATCAAAACTAATCAAAGGGCGGAATGTTCTTACAAATCACGAGGGAGCAATTTGACTTTTGGCTAATGTAATAGACACACTGTTGATGATGCTGACTCGCCTTTAGCATACATTACATTCATTACAAACTTTAAATTAAACTTGTGTTCAAACTTCACTTGGGGAAACTGACTTCACTTTCAGAGGCTTTGGGGGGGGGGGTCTTTGCCGGGATGCAGAGCTCACCACTCACCGCAGCAGACTCGCTGGGACAGGCCGTGGTAAAGCTTGTTTTATATTGAACGTTGGATATTCAACACATTTGAAAAGTCTACTATGGAGTTTGAACTTTCCAATAAGAAACCAACTTTACTGTGGTCTGTAACAGCTCGTCCCCGCTCGCTCAGAAGAATGCCACAGACACTGTTTTTGACGTGATTTAAAATAATATTTGGAGTTGCGCAAATCTGCATAGATAATGACGAGATGTTTTTTTACAGTGTGTTCAGGGGACAGACAGCTAGCAGATAGCGAGGAGATGTTTTTTACAGTGTGTTCTGGGGACAGGCAGCTAGCAGATAGTGAGATGTTTTTTAAAGTGTGTTCAGGGGACAGGCAGCTAGCAGATAGTGAGGAGATGTTTTTTACAGTGTGTTCAGTGGACAGGCAGCTAGCAGATAGTGAGATGTTTTTTACAGTGTGTTCAGGGGACAGGCAGCTAGCAGATAGTGAGGAGATGTTTTTTACAGTGTGTTCAGGGGACAGGCAGCTAGCAGATAGCGAGGAGATGTTTTTTACAGTGTGTTCTGTGGACAGGCAGCTAGCAGATAGTCAGCACATGCTGTTTGTGACAAAAAATGTTTTAGCTTAAAAAACGTGTGACATTGCTTAGAGCAGGGGTTCCCAAAACTTTCAGCCCACGACCCCCAAAGTAACGGTGCAAGTGCATACACAACAGTTTTATCTTGTGTTAAAATCATGGCTAAAATATGTTATTTTTAATCGTTTTTAAATTTTTATTTTATTTCTGGAAATCAACTTGCGACCCCCCCTCTCTGGCTCGCGACCCCCCTGTGGGTCCCGACCCCCACTTTGGAAATCACTGGCTTAGAGCACCTTTAAATTAAACTGAGGCAAAATAACATCAAACCAAAACAATGGCATCCTTACAGCAAGCTGCAACCTCCTATTTTCTTTCTCCCTTTTCCTGAAAGCACTTCAACATCTCAGCCTCAGCTAACTGGAACCTACCATCTGCACGGTTAACTATAGGGTCAGCTAAACTGAAAAAGCAACATTAACACTCTGGATCTGGAAACTATCTTTACATTCAGATAGCTCTGTTACTGCTGACATAAGGCTTGTTCAAGATGAGTCAGCCCTGTGCAGAATCGCCGCCCAATGCATGCTGGGTAGATTTGTGTCTGACTTGATCCTCAGACGTCTGATGCACACATGGGAAAGAGTAACTGCCGCAGTTGCGTTCCACCGACTGCAAGACCCAGGGCATGATGGGAAACAACAGCTGATCTAACAGCTGATTGGTTGCAGAATCGACCACATTATGAGGTTTTATATAAACATTGTATTGTTTTAGAATTGGAGAGATTTTAATTGCTATTTGTCTGATTTAACGGACTATTCTGTACAAAACACATGTTGTGTGACTGATAGTGACGTTTAGAAGTCAGAGAGACTAAATCTGTTCAGATTAGGGATCATCTACAGTCTGTTGTTTAATAAATCCATCGGACCTAACAGGATGTAAGTGTTTCTGTGAACTTCCCATTTAGACTGACGACTGTTGGAAACTGTCTGACTTGGTCGCGGCTTTTTGTGTAGTGCCAGACAGAACAACGGCACACTTCTGCAAAATAGCCTCGGGAAGGTACTTGTTTTGGTGGAGCATGTGTATGTTGAGTTATATTCGTGCAACAGAAAACTCAGATTGGACAGATAGTCTAGCTAGCTGTCTGGATTTATCCTGCAGAGACCTGAGGACCAGGTAACCATAGTCCTCAGAAATCCACCGGAGGTTAGAACGCCAACACAAAGGAAGAGGAAGGTGATGGACATCCAGAAAATGAGGGACATCCGGGGGATCTTCCGGCACCTGAACTATCCCCTAAATAAATCGTCGTCGATATAGACTACTGTTACCTACCTAATAAGGCAAACCTGCATGTGCTCCATGATCACAGGCAGAACCAGAACACAAATATTTTGAACCCAATAATCCAACTAAACAGGCATAAGCCATTTTCTTTACATCAAAGGATAATTTATTAAATAAACTGAAACATTATACTAAAAGTACAAAACACTGTTAATGTTGGAAACAGGACCAAGTGAAAAGGGAGAAAGCAAGCCTTTTAACACCACAGAGGGCACTTTCAACATCTACAATGTCACTTTATTATTGCTATTAATTACGGCCCAATATATATATATATATATATATATATATATATATATATATATATATATAATGTTATAGCAAATGTTTGAGAGTATTTAAAAATGTAAAAAACAAAAACAAGGATAGGAGATTAAGAGAGGAGGTCACTCCCATAGAGAATTCCATTTTCCACACACCAGATCTAATTTAGACAGCCTTGGTCCAGGCTGTAACAACCATGGAAAAAAAAAACTGCTAATGTCTTCCCCCATAAGCCATCAGTCAGATGTAAAGACAAACTCCAAACTAACAGGACAAAAGGCTTGAACACAATTGAAAAAAATAAACCCAGTCTAATTACGCAAATAAGGCCAAAGCCAAGTCTGAACTCCCTCTTTTTAAACACACTCCCATTGGATAGCTTTATCCACAGAATTTCTAATAAGCGAAGAAAGTGTTCAAAGGCCAGAATGAATGGGACTCTATGGAACCATACCCCTCAAAATCCACTTTTCTCAGGATGTCATTTTTTGTCTAGTAATTTAAAGTCGAGGCTAAGACAAAACACCCTGCTAGATGTTAGATTTTTTTTTTAAAGTGGCTTTTTTTGTTCTAAAAAGTCTTTTAAAATCTCAGTGACATCATACACATCATACGGCCGGAGATACTGCTTCACGGCGAGCTCTGAGTCACTTCCTATTTTCTCTCGAGGCATCAACAACACAGCTGACAGGTTAGGCTCTCCCTGTCAATATACGTGATAGAACGAGGTTTGCTAATGTTTTAAAGACCACTCCGAAATATTCACTCAGACATTCTGGTTCCATTTCGGATGCCATCAAGCGGGCTCTCCAGTCATGATCAGTCCTTCACTGACCAATCAGCATTCATTGGGTTATGGGCAACAACAACTCAACCTGTAAGAAATTGAAACTGTATAATCCATGTTGAACTTGCAAAAAGTACAATCAAATCGGAGATTTCTCAGCGACAATCAGGTGAAAGAGACAAATAGCTCCATAGACTCCCATTCATTTAGCCCTGGATCATAATCACCTCCAGTGGAACTTTGGGTGTAACTACAACCACATTTTGTTACAATGGGGCTTAATAGGGAGTGAAGGCTTTCCATAGACAGGCTTTGCTTTATCTCTGTTTTGGTTCTGGGAGACTCCTCTACTCTCCTATCTACCCTTTTACTTCCTCTCTTCCTGTCCGATCCGCTTTAACGTTTCCCTTCTTCCTCCTTGTCTGTCTTCAGGGAAAAGGCTTAATTACTTTTTCGGGATGCAAACAATAACAACCATGTACACACACACACACACACACACACACACACACACTCGCACACACACACACACACACACACACACACACACACACACACACATACACATATATTAACATGCACATGAACATGCATGCATTGTGATTATTTTTCTGGTAGTGTTTGACTTTTTGTCTACTTGGCAACCTACCTGACATAGTGAGAGCCCTTTCCTTGCTTGTGTGTGTGTGTGTGTGTGTGTGTGTGTGTGTGTTTGTGTTTTGAGCTTTCATCACATGTGCGTCACAGCTCTCTTCAACTCTGTTAATCTATCCCTGGTACTCCTGGCAGCACCTAGAGGTACTTTTTCTAACTTGGATGGCAGAGATGGGAGGCAGGCTGGCACTGGAAGCATGTAATAAAATGACCTCACACACACCCCGACACATATAGCGTATGCACACACACACACAAACACACAGCTGGCACCAGAGTTTCTGGATTTCCCCCCTTCTGTAATTGTGTTTGCCTGGGATCTGCAGTGATTTCTGAGCATCAGCCACTGGCAGTAGACAAGTAATCACAGTGAGGTTGGCTGATGAGAGATGTGCATGGAGCAACGCTCCACTGTGACGCCTGCAGCTTTTAACACTTCTGAAACACAGCCAAGTGTGGCTGGAACGCATCCCATCCCATCAGTTCTCATTGTATTGTGAGATTACATCAGACCAGCCAACATTAGACAACCACACACAAAAACAAAAAATACACATTCAAAAGTAAAGAGAACAACGCATGCACAAGAAGAAGAAGAGGAGATGTGTGTGGAAAAAATACATCTCTCACAGTGTAAGATTTATTGTATAGGGTTTGGACGGATTGGATCCACAAGCATGAGAGAAGAGCACTATAGTATTTGCCGAGTTCACAAATAGGATCGGGAAATAGGTTTGTGGAGGAGAGTGGGTATAGGGTATTGTTTCACTCAATTCTATTCAGTCTGAGTTGTGAATCAGAAGATTTTGTCACTGCAAATTGAATATTCAGAGTGTGAAAGTAAACTGATTAAACCAACTGAACGTTTTTATCAGGTTTCAAGAGTGTACCTTCAGCTCAACATTATTGGCATTTGGAATGGAATTCTGAGCATAGTGATTGGATGTTTGTTACTGAAATGCTAGATTTATGTTTTACTTCGGTCCTTCAGTTTTAATGTCCACAGGCTTGGACTTTTGACGTTGTTTTTTTTTCCATCCAGGCCTTGAAAGCTCCAACTGTCAGTACCCTAACATTGCCTGTTGAAATTCAACGGGACCTCCTACTTCAAACTCGAGAAGTCTAGCTCAGTTATTGACTGACAATAAAACCCCTGTGTTTATGCTACATTTGATCAAGCGCCAACCACTGGTGCTGAAAAATGAAGCCAATGCATAAGTGCCAAAAAAATGCAGTTAATCAAAAAGCCACTTGAGGCAAGGAAGTCAAACAACCATGTTAAAATGCCCAACTTTACAGCCTGGTACACTTTTGTTCTCTATAGATAACTTCGCCCCTCATGACAACTGTACAAAGTTTGTCGTAACTCACCCGATAATAAACCTAAATTATGCATAATTAACTGGGTGCCACTTTGAGTGACAGGCGGCTGCCGTCACAGGACGCTGTAGCCTTCATTCAGCCCGCCTTAGCTCCATCCATGCTCCCCCTCTTTGCCCATATTTGGATTACACGTTAGTTGTATGATTCATGTACCAACCATTTGTAGGCTGGGTCATGTTTGCCTTGGACCAGCTTTTAGTTATGCTGCTATAGTTTTAGATTGCCGGGGGACTTCCTTTGACACATTGAGCCCCTATCTCTTTCCATCTATGTGCATTCAGGTATCTGGCCTTGCGCATTTCCTCGGATTGGGGTGGCACCTATATCGAGTTTGCAGCTACTTCCGTGGTCCTGCTTGATGCCCTGCTATGCCCTGCACATCTAATACTATTATTTCTATTCATAGTTCTATTGTCTTTACTGTTAATTTAATTGCCACTGTTAATCACACCAACTGCTAAAATTATAATGAATCATATTTCTGTATATCTGTATCAGTGTCTCTGTGTCCCAACCAGCAGCGGCAGATGGTCGCCAGAGGTGGGTAGTAACGAGTTACATTTACTCCGTTACATTTACTTGAGTAAGTTTTTGAAAAAATTGCACTTCAGGAGTAGTTTTAAATCACTATACTTTACTTTATATTGAGTAGATTAGTGAAGAAGAAACTGTACTCTTACTCCGCTACATAGGCTACAAGGAGCTCGTTACTTTTTTTTACCTCTTGGTATTCTACGCGTCAATTTACCCCAGCGTACGTCTCATTTTAATGTTTTATTTTGACAGAGAGAGAGTCTTCCGCTGAAGGCTCTACCACGTGACTGTGTTCCACAATCAAACGGCGTTGTGCAGTCAGGTGACCATACTCGTTCTCAGCGGCGGGACCAAGACTGTGTATCTATGGGCAGGACGTGTTAGTTACAGTCGTAGCAAAACAAAGATTAACCGTGCGCAAGGCAACACAGACGTGGAGGAACCCCCCGGCCTCATAGTAAAGCATGGTTACCTTTAGGAAAAGTGGAAACAGCAGCTACGTTAGGCGGCGTCTTCAGTGTCGACCAAAACAAACGGACATGTGAGCGTTCAACAACTCAACATCTAACCTGGGAGACGTAGCGGTAGTTTTAGTTTTTGCTGTGGAGAGGTGGATGTTTGTTTTAGGTTACATACAGTATGTTTTGCACATGCAGTATCCATCAAATTTAATGTGACAAGTCTATACTTAAGCTATTTTGTAATTAAAAATAATTTTAATTTTTTTATTGATTGGATGAACATAGTTTGCCTAAAATGATTATTTTGTATTTTGTCTTTTTTTTTTTTATGATGCTTGTGTTAAGAAATAAATCAGACGTTACTCAACAGTTACTCACTACTAGAGTAGTTTTTTCATCAAGTACTTTTTACTCTTACTCAAGTAATTATGGATGAATACTTTTACTTTTACTTGAGTCATTATGATTCGAGAAAGAGTAAACAGTACTTTTACTTGAGTAAAATGTTTGGCTACTCTACCCACCTCTGATGGTCGCCCACCAACAGCCTGGGTCTGTAGAGGTTTCTGTCTGTTTAAAGGAAGCATTTCCTTTTCACTGTTGCATCAAATGCTTGCTCTTGGGTGTCTTTTTAAATTAAAGAGTGTGGTCTAGACCTACTCTAGCTGTAAAATGTCCTGAGATAACCCCTGTTGTGATTTGACAATATTCATTTTTTTAATTGAATTGAATAATTAGCTGAGGACAGCCACCTAGCTGCCCACTTTGAGCTTCATTTAGTCTCTTCAGAACCTATCTGTGAGGTCACAGAGACTACGTACGTCCTTATGTCTATGCATTTTATACACGCAAATATTTCCTTTGATAGGATTTGAAAATCTAGATCAAGATCATGTGAACCGCTTTCCACATGTCTACAAGTGCTAAATCATTACATAATTGTAGTGTGGCTTCAGATGGATTTAGATTTAGGACCAATACCCCACACTATAATTTTCAGTAAGGCACACCGCTGGCCTTTTTACCTCAGGTTCTACCTCCCATCAGAGCAGTTTATTTATCTCAGACAGGGCCATTTTCAGCGGAGCACAAAGACACACAAACATGACGGATGACACTGAAACACTAAAGTGAAATTAGATCTGCTAGTTTGTGGAGACATTCATCTGAAGTGGATGAGGAATGTAAAGAGAGGTCTTTAAGTTTGTGTGTGTGTGTGTGTGTGTGTGTGCGTGCGCGCAAAGTTAGATGAATCCTCCAAACACATACAGTAACACACAGTAAAGCTGTGGTTTAATCAGCCTACACTGCACTAGCTAAAACAGTTTATGTGTAACATTATGTCAACCCACCAACCAGTATCTTGATATTTGACAATTGTACAATGGATATGTATGTATTTATGTATGTATTTATGTATTGTATGTACTGTAGGTATGTATGTACAGTATGTATGTATGTATGTATGTATGTATGTATGTATGCATGTACTGTATGTATTGAATATATGTATTTATTTCTGTATGTACGTATGCATGTATGTATGTATGTATGTGTATGTACTGTATGTATGCATGTACTGTATGTACTGAATGTATGTATTTATTTATGCATGTACGTATGTATGTATGTATGTATGTATGTATGTATGTATGTATGTATGTATGTATGTGTGTCTGTTTTCCCCCTTACTTGAATTAGTTCCATCTTCAGTTGATTCCCTCACAGGATGTGACAATCTTAACTCAGAAAACACTAATAATGAAATACTGTATATATATTGAAATATGTTTGTGTGACCATGATCATACACAATAAGGTTTAAGGCATCAAATTCAGGCTTAGAGTAGTCTATGTTGGTTCAAAAGCAGAATGAAAAAATACTAAGGGCCCCCCAGGAGGCCCCTGGGCATGAGGCCCCTTGTGATCTCACCATACACACACCCCTTGGGACAGTTCTGCCCATCCAATACCCTGACCCCCACTCCCTGACTGCGCCTTACATCGTGCTTTGGCACTGGATGTAAACACAGATCATTAAAAGCTGTCTTAACAAACTCTGCTGTCATGTTTCTAGAAAGGAGAGTCAACAATGGTTTTGTTCATAACCCACATCATGTCCCAAACACTGTATCTTCAAAACCATTACATCTTGAAGTTATAAAAGTTATAAAACACACCTCTAGTAGTAGCTATAATAGCATAACTATAATTTAATTTGGGTTGTATTCACCTATAATATGTTATTTCACCTTAATACAATATAGGTTTGTTCTCACAGTACTTACATTTGTCCCCATTGAACAAAAAAAAAACTACAAAACATACTGTCAACAGTCTTTCTTTCTGTGGTAGAAAGTAGGTCTGTAACACTTTCTATGAAAAATGTCTCTATAATGCAATATAAAAACAAATATAACGTGTCATAATCTGCTTATAACGCTCTATAATTATAGATAGAAGCACTCATGAATAATCATAATGCTTTATAACTATCATAGCACATTATAAAGCATCTTTAAAATGTCAACTACAATAATAAACAATTGGTGGTCACTTTATGTCTATAATACAAGATAAACACATTTATGATGAATTTCAAATGTGCTTATAGTGATGTATAAGTATAGTTATAAGCACTCATGAATAAGCATAATGCTTTATATTATGAACCATTTTCTAATGACTTATTGGGTCAAGTATTATAATACTTCATTGACTGACTACCATATTTTTTTCCAGGATCATAGTGTATTATAATTCTCATAATTTTATTTCATTATAATCATTTCATAATACATAATAATCACTATTATAAGGCCTTTTTAATGTGATTATAGGTGTTCATTGGGTGATTTAAGTAAAGTTCAAAAACATATATATAAATCTATGTAACAAGAACACAGAAAAAGTAAAATGTATTTATGTAATATATAACAAAACAGAAATCAAGTACACCAATTTGAAACAACTGAATAATGGACATCTCACTAATGTAATGTAAAGACTCAAAATTATAGATAATAACTGAAACCATTTCTACTTCACATGTGAAGCATTATTTCCGTCAGATTTATGCATTTATTTAACAGTTTTAGTTTTTTTTAACATTGACAATGGACAGTCATTGACGGTCCCAAATATCTTAAATTTCAGCAGGTAACAATCCCTAAGCAGGCAAATCCATAAAGGAGTTATGGTATCAGATATTCCATATTTCAGACAGGGGTACAGAGAATAAGCATTAGGCTACATCATACAAACATAAAAGCACTTTCCATTTAAAATAGCATGGCTCTGTCTAAATCACAATCATTGTGAAACATGGCCCTGAGTTAGTCACAAATGGATGTAGAAATTGCCTTTCTCATGGCCTTTCTCACTTTCTCCACCTTATGATCAGGAGATTAAATTTTCAAGCTTCCAGTGACCAGTCTGCTTCTCCGACCTTAGGTGAATACATTACAAGAAATTACATTTGTACACACAGTATGCATTACTTCATCGAAAACATGTGCTCAAAGCCTAAGATCAAATGGACAGTCAACATGAGTAAGTCTGGAGTTTGATCATGAGCTGGGCTGCTATGCTGTTGACTCATATACAGTAGAATCTCACGTTGACTCACTCACTCACACACTGACATGTCACCCTCGGTCTGACCATTAGCAGAGCAGCCCCTCTCCTTTTATACCTACCCTTAAAATAAGAGCTCCCTGATTGGCTGAGACACGGTTCTCACAGAATCACACCCTCCAATTTGAGAGTAGCACTTCCTGTT
>NC_045741.1:32226376-32227939 GCF_008692095.1 Etheostoma spectabile
ATTTTGCAAAGTCATCCAGTGGGCCTAATTGGACCTCTTGGTGGGCAGGTTCTGGCCCACAGGATGCATGTTTAGTACCCCTGATTTAAAGGAACTATAGTGTCAGTTTAAGTTGAAGCACTAAGAAAGAGTGAAAATGCCAGCTAACGAGTGAACATTTAAGTTGAAGTGTCTGCTGCAGTTGAAGAACTGAAGGGGTTAGAAGTGTCAATTCAAAATAGGGCAATGAAGAAGTGGCAATGTAAACAATATAAACAGTGTAAGGACTTTATGTTTACACGTCGGCTCTGAAAGTGGC
Organism: Etheostoma spectabile; assembly: GCF_008692095.1. Classification (NCBI taxonomy): domain Eukaryota; kingdom Metazoa; phylum Chordata; class Actinopteri; order Perciformes; family Percidae; genus Etheostoma; species Etheostoma spectabile. Next base: position 32,226,675 of record NC_045741.1, read on the forward strand.
AGAATATTCTTGATTTTCTTTTGATTGATTTGTCTATCCACCCATCTTCGTCCGCTTATCTGGTATCAGGTCGCGGGGGCAGCAGCTTCAGCAGGGGACCCCAAACTTCCCTTTCCCGAGCAACATCAACCACCTCCGACTGGGGGATCCCGAGGCGTTCCCAGGCCAGGTTGGAGATATAATCCCTCCACCTAGTCCTGGGTCTTCCTTCCTTGGGACCTCTTCCCAACTGGACGTGCCTGGAACACCTACCTAGGAGGCATTCTTACCAGATGCCCAAACCACCTCAACTGGCTCCTTTTGAAGCGGTTATTTGTGCATCCATCAAAAGGCTCAGAGAAGTAATATATACATTTATTATATAACTTTACATGCAGGAGAAACAGGAACATTCTTTCTCATGATGTTTCCCCACCTTAGCATGTGTGCATGCAGGTAACTGTGTACATTAAGATAAGTATAGGTACTGAAGGGGATTACACGCAAGGCTAGGTGATAATTTACAAAATAGCATTGTATGTGCTACACATATTATGAACGTCAATCAACTTAATATTAGTTGGCTGATACTAACTCACAGAGTGCAGACACATTCAGTATCTACAGTAAATAAAGGTGGGGAGATTCAGCTTATAGCTATGCATATCTGTGCTGTGACTGATATATGAGATAGCTTACACTAATACAGGTAGATGATAAAAAGACGTATAGAGTTGAATCACTTTCCTGTGATAGTACAGTGACTCAGTGGTTCAGCAACATGGACACATATCAACACACTTTTCTTATCAGGCCACTAGCATGCAATGCAATGTGCAAATTGGAAAAGTTCCTGTGTCAACAAAATTTTGTAATAACATAACTGTGTGCGTTGTGGGTGGGTAATGTTTGTGTAGTGATAGTGATTATGCTCACTTTTCAGGTTCTTAAATGTATTTAGAGGTTGTACCGCAAAAAACACCCTATTTTTGTCATACTGCACACTGCTGCAGCTCATCTTTTCACCCTGTGTGTTGAGCTCTCTGTTTTAGCTACCGGGTGAGACATCTCACTTCTGTTCTATCTTTGTTGTAAGTCGCACATGCACAGTAGTTTGGTAAGGACTGCTAGCCAGTCAGAGGCAGGGTAGGGTGGGTCCTGACAAGCAAGCTAGTGTGATCCAAAACAGCCGGTAAACATGGCTACGGAGTCTGATCTTGAAACACAAGGAGAACAACTAGGCAAACAGTGTTTTCTGTTTTCTTTATCTGTTCCTTTTGGGGGGG
>NC_045741.1:32227949-32241068 GCF_008692095.1 Etheostoma spectabile
GGGGGGGGGATTTGGGCTTTTCACTTTGTAAACCTATAACATGCATAACAAAGCCATATAATAGTTGTGTTCAAAACTGCTCCCTCATTCAGTCACTCACTGTTCCCTATACAGCTAGTGTTACACCAAACCCAGGATTCGGTTCAAGAAGTATTATTTTTCTGCCACATGGCATCGTTTTGTCATTGATATCATCCCACTTTGGAACACAACAGATACCTTATTTATTCATATTGACTGATTTCAATAGAGATCGATCCAACACCAAAGATTCTCTTGTACCGAAGAAGAAAAGTGCTTTGGTGCCTACTGTAAAGGTGCTGGTTGACAAGTAGCTAATGCTAATGCTATAACGTTAGCTAGCTAATTCTTCGTAGGGAACATAAGATTCCGACATCGTTCAACACTCTGTTATTTTTAGTGTGATGGTTTTGATCATGGTTAATAACTATAGGCTAACACATGAATTCATCATGAATTGGTTTCATATTGCATATCGTTACAGCCCTAGTCCTGAGTGATCCGATCACAACTGGACAGCTCTGTGTGTGTTTCCACCTAGTAGCGGAACGTGTCTCCAAATGTGTCCTGAGTGACCACTTGTGATCGGATCTCCATTCCCCCTTTCTAAATGCAAATGAACATTTACATCATTTGTTTGTTGTGTGTGAGTGTGTGTATAAATGTCAGTTTGTAATTCTCACATAAATCCCACATTAGAAATGTGCCATGACTAGAGTCAAAGAAAAAGTGCTGCCTATGTGCAGAAATAAGGATGTCTACTGACGGTCAGCAGAAAAAGATGTTTTTCAAAAGTCTGTGTGTGTTCAGTACATTTGTAGCTTCTAACTGAATCTCTGTGGTTTGAGGTTTAGTTACTGTATTATATCTGCATTACTTTACATTTCATGTTTGTGTTATGTTACTGCTGATAAAGACCCAACATTCCCTTATTTTGCTGCTTCAAAATAAAAGAATGGACATAACTAAATAACCAGGGACTTTTATTGTGAAGAATTTATAGGAAATGAAACCGTTTTACAGCTGCTGCTTTGGCCACAAGGGCTCTGCGGCTTCCATGTACACAGCGCTGTGGGGATAGGTCTGGCAATGCAAAAGTAATAAATACCAAAAGGAGACAGCGTAACAGCTGGAATGTCTGTAGTAGCATTGTAAATTATGTTGAATTCTGGGACGTTTTATGAAATTAAAATAGGGTTATTAGAGCACAGAGTTCCACACAGCCAGGGATGTAAGAGCAAGCAACACCGGAACAAAAACAGAGACACATCACTGACAGCATGATTATCACATCCAAAACAAACGTATTTCCACTCACAGTTGAGTAGCCAGTCCTTATTGTGGCCCAGGACACATAACCATACACACAGCTAGAATAATTGCCAAGACCACCTCTGATCATAGTTGTAGGGATTGAATCTCAAAGCATTCTCAATGCATCCTGAGAATGTTTTCACCTCTACTTAGAGCTGTCCACTTGTGATCAGATCACTCAGATTGGAAATTTTCATTTCAACCTTATTTAAACTTGTTTATTGAGGGGCGGCACTCATTTACAATGAATGAATGAATTTGAATGCAAACAGCTGGTGAGAAACAACTGCCTCTGAAACCACTAAGTTTCATTTTCCATGCTTGATTAATTCACAAGAGTTATTGAAAGGTTAACAACAGTGGGAAAGAATGTATGAAACCTGATAACACATCATGAATAAACTGATACTTATTTACAAACACTGTTAGATCTGATTTTATCATTGTCTTTCTTCTCTCCCTCTGTCTCTCGCAGGTCACAGTGAACGCCTCTTGGCCACAGTGGTTTTCACTGCACTTATGTTGAACTCTCAACTCCAAACCAAAACAACTGCATAAACCTCACTCTGCAACACGCACCCGCACACAAACACACACACACACACACACACACACACACACACACACACACACACACACACACACACATACACACAGCCAGGAAGCCTTGAACCATTGTCTTTTCTGAACTCTGACATCAGCAGGACGGGAAAAAATGACTAAGCTCTGAGTACTTCACTATTGATTACACACACACACACACACACATGCACGCACGCACGCACGCACGCACGCACACACACACACACGTACACACACTTCAAGTTGCCTTCCTTTGAACAAGAAATATAGCTAACAAACAATACTGTTAATAAAGGTCTGCATATTAAGCCTGTGCATAGGCTTAATTTGCATTATGTAATCGATTATCTATGAAATCCTTATATTTTGATAACGCAAGTCACTCATAGAAAGATTAAATTCAAAACTTATGTGACGCTGCGTTTGTCATGATACCCTGCAGTGTCTAAAGTCAATTCATGTGCTCAGTGGATCACATTTTCTGACTAAATGACCTGAGTCAGAAAACAAAAACAAAAGTGAAACCGTTGAGAACATTCAAACAAGATGCTTATGAAAATCCTGTGGGGATTCTTTCATCTTAGTTTCATTGTAAGGAAATTCCTTCTCCATGTTTTAACTAGCATTAAGCCAGAAACACACACTTCAAAGATTCTATTCCACCTCTTTTTCGCCATTACAGTGAATTTCCCACTGAGGCATGCGTGCAGCACAATACGAGGATTATTGTGTGCAACTTAAGTCCTTCATGTGTGCACAAGGCCCTGCTGAAAGGCAGTTAACTGCCTATGTAAATCCTATCTACTGTATCTGTCAACATGGGATGATGTGATGTGTCACTGAGAAGCTCTGCGGAGGGCTTTAACTACAGAGATAATACTTCAGTGTAAAGACAAAGTCAGTGACCAAACACAGAGAGCAAGAACGGCTTTAACATTAAAGTTCAGCGTGAGTTCAGTGTAAACCCTGTGACCAGGGAGTGATTTGTGAAAAAAGCAAAAGGGCGTGGGGGGATGTTTTTTGATTTAATTCCCCCTTTTAATACCATGGATATAGAGCCTTTGGGCCAGCCATGCCAAAACACAACTTCAATATCCAATGGAAAATAATCTTACAATCAAATAGCACAACGTGATGTCAACAAAAAACAACGCGCTTTCAAGTCGGACGGTGGAGTTCACTAAATTCTTTACACACTCGTTTGTTCCTCAGGAGTGTTTTAATCCTAAGCACGATCTTTTTGCTAAACTTAACTAGTCATTTTGCTGCATAAACTTAATTGTCATGACCGCATGATGCTCATTTTTTCTGGCTACACTCCACTACCACGGCCCCTGAAAGGACTGTCATCTGGCGGTGCCTGTACCCGGCTCACAGTCACCTATTGGCGGCTAAACAACTGCCGCTGGTAACCGGCGTCCCGGAGCTCTGTAGATACGACCAGCGACTGCTGCTCAGATTTTGTCATTCTGTTGCATGTGTTCGCCTTACAGTGCTTTACAAGGGTTTAAAATACTTCTATTTTAGGTATATAATATGTGTTCTATTGAGTATAATATTATCTTAACTGATAATTACTATATGATTTTCATCTAGGTGTGTCCAGCAAATAGACAGGCCTTTGACATACGCATATGCAGGCTTGGCCTTACTTGGTTTGACTCAACATGCCAACATGGTAGGGATGTCCATCTTTGCGCTTTGGCCCAATAGATAGCTAGATAGATAGATAGATAGATAGATAGACTTTGAGTCTGTTTAGCCTAGCGTGGTGCAAAGGCTAGTTGCAAGCGTATATACTGTATGGTAAAATAAATGATTACTCACACCCAGTGCCTGAATTGGAAAGAGCTGAAAACTGAAGAAAGTGCCAGCACCCTAATTCAGAATTTGATTAACATGGTCATGAATCAAAGAACCATTACATTTGGGCTATGGGTGTGCTGAATGTTTGGTTTTACATAGAATTGCCAGTTTTCTTTCTCAATAAATCATGATACATAGCTATTTTGGTTTACATATCAGTCTACTCAGCCTATTAATAATACTGTTAATAACACAAAGAAGAGGAAGAAGTAACGGTACTCATGTGGACAAAGATTTTCAGCACTGGTGAGTACTGGCTGGTTTCCACTTAGCAGTTGAAAGTGTGGTCCATTATGCAATTAGTTTTGTCTAATACCTGGACTACAAACATTAGGGTGCTGCAATATAAATGTTTAATTCGAAGCATAGCTTATTTCACCTTTTTTCTAAATCCAAAGATGTGTGTGTGTGTGTGTGTGTGTGTGTGTGTGTGTGTGTGTGTGTGTGTGTGTGTGTGTGTATTAGTGAGTGTGTTTGTGTGTGTTTCCAGGAACCCTCCATGCTCCTATTTCCCCTACTGTGTGAGGTCTGAGTAAATCTATCTGTCTGCTTTTCAGTGTTAAGCAACTCAGCTCAGCTTCTATTAGAGGGGGAATTATTGTACATTCACAACACACACACACACTGATTCTGTCAATATTGACCCTGCCAGAGTGAGAACACAATTCCAGCAGATAGGAGGTAAGAAGCTGAGCTCACTTATGGTCAGAGGGATATTGAGAAAGATGAAGCTGATGTTAGTCAGACCCATTCTTCAGTACCTATCAAGGGAATCAAAATGCTCCAAAATCCAACAGCTTAACACTAGGGACTGGTCGCAAAGTAATGCGAAGTGTAGATTCGTGCCCCATCAGGCACCTGGCTGTTCACACCCGACGTGTATTTCTCCACGCTGGTCACACAGCTTCGCCGGTGCGAACACTGGAGACCATGGACGTCAAAATGAAAATGGCTTCACTGCGTTTCTGCAGCAAGTGCCCTGGCGTAAGGGGTGTCCTGATGGCCAACAAGTTAAGGTGCCGACCATGAGTGGCAATGTCCTTATCTAATTATGCAATATGCACTTTTTCATGGCTTTTCAACATGAATGTGTTATTTTTTGTGGGTCTAGAGACCTACAAAGTGTGAGAAAAGACCATCCTGTCTCTTTTCCTCCTACTCCGTGTATCAGAAATTGTACGTAACAAGAGCTAGTCAGGTTTGCTGCTGGATGTGACGTCCTATGGGGTTTGTGCATAGACTGCATAGACTGTAGTGTGGTGTAGACGTGTAGTCTCGAGTTTGGCAAAACAGGCATCACTGACACGGTTTTTGCAACAATTTTTGAGGAGGAGGGTGACTCGGCCAAGCCAGTGTTGTTTATGGTCATAATGGCGCTGTGCTAAGCCAAAGGGGGGAAGTTGCAAATTTTTTTCTTACGAAGCAAGTTGTATTGTGAGAAATATCCTTTACATCAAATATAAATGTTTTTGTTTTATTACTTTACACTTTAGTTTGCCAGCTGCACAGCAGCGGAGAGGAAAGCGCTCCAGAAGGTCGTCACCACCGCCCAGAAGATCATTGGCTGCCATCTTACCTTCCTGGACGATCTTAACAGTTCCAGCTGCCTCAAAAAAGCCCAGAGCAGAATAAATATATCTATCTCAGCCTGGACACACACTGTGGTTGAACTACTACCCTCGGGCAGACGTTTCAGCCCAATTAAAACACAGACAAACCGACTCAGGAATGTTTTTTATTTAAAAGACATAACTGCACTTAACGGTAAATCAGGAGAACTATCCTTGCCAATCCGGTCTTTACGACACATAATTTAGATTTATTGATTTTCAAGTTATTACATGTATATGTCACGATTTTCAAACGTGACCATTCACAAACTGCCATGACGGGGAAATGAAATGCCACACGCGGGACGGTGACAACAACTCGCGCCGGGACACAATCCGCGGCCTCTGGGGGACGCAACAACGGGGAAATGAAACGCCACACGCTGGCCACAACAACGGGACAGACTGCCACACATGGGACGCGATCCCCTGGCGCAGGGACAAGAAACAACAGGGAAATTAAACGCCACACGCCGGGCACAACAACGAAATGGACCCCCACACTCGGGACGGCATCCCCGGGTGCAGGGACCCGATCCACGGTCTCTGCGGCACGCAGCAACGGGGAAATGAAACGCCACACGCCGGCCACAACAACAGGACGGTTGTGGTTAGGAACAGAATAAACGGGGAAAGGAACCGTCACACACAGGACGACAACAGGACGACAACAATGTGACGATGGTGTTTAGGTAGAGAATAATACAGAAAGGAACTGTAACATGGGGGACGTGATGCCTGGGCTCAGGGGTGAAAGTCTGCGTCGTTTGACCCATCCACCCCCATGACCAACCTCCCTGCGCGGCTTTTCGGCTTTTCAATACTACTCGCTACCTTAATCGTGCTGTTGTCACAAAATAGGCTTCCAATGGAAATACATTACTTTAAAATTCGTAATCAACACTCGAAAATAATCACATTCATGTGATCTGTACAATTCACCTGATTAAATAACGTGACCATTTCATGAACTGCCATGAGACTGGGCTGGTCCTTGCATGTCCAACACTGAAATGTGGATGAAAACCCCTGTAGAACTGCTCAGGAAACCCCAAGTACTTGACCTGGCCTCAAAGTCCAACTAAATTAAAAAAAATGTAAAAGTTGTGCCACCATGCATTTCACATTAAGGCTAAGTTTACACAAGAAATGTGACAATTAGTTGAAGAAACTTTAATCAAAAAATTTAAAGATGAGCAATTTGAAGTTCTTGTTTTTACAGTGTACATGAGTTTTAAGCATGATCGTGCAGTGAAGTCTTGTATGTGTGGTATGTATGTTTTTTTCCCTACCTCTTTTATTTATTTTTATAGTGACATTTAGAGGCTCTTTTACACATATTTATTTATTCACCTGTTTTGCACTTTTGCTAATGTTATGCACTTAAAGGAATGCATTCAATATCGTTGTACATGTACATTGACAATAAAGACTATTCTATTCTATTCTTTAAAAAAACAAAACATTGTGTTTGTGAAACATTGATTTGTTGCACCAGGAACAAACCCTTCCTGACCGAAGAAGCTTCCCTGTAAATACATGGAAATGTGCAGCAAATTGATCATCCCTATGGCACTTCACATTGACAATGAAGACATACCTTATTGGTCCCCAAGGAGATTTTTTTCTTTTACTCTGTTATTCTTACACATTATGCACACACAGGCCCAAAATACACACACGTGCACAAACAGTACTTGTGCTTTAATGGAGAGATGTCATAGCAAGGGGGCTACCAATGGGCTTGTTTCATACTGCCAGACCTTCCTCCACAGGGCGGTGGAAAAGAGGGACATCTGGCGGAATTTCCAAGGCGCCATTTTGATGCTAACAAGCCATTACCTACTGTTAGCATCCCATTGACTGCCATTCATTTTGACATCACATTGACAGCGAATAACTTTACATCTGAAGCATTTAAAGACTCTATTCGTCCGTTGTTTATTTCTAAAGAAACACAACAATGTATATAAGGTTCCATTACCTTGTTCCTTCAATTATGGCTCCGTAGCAGATTTTTTTGTAAAAAAAGGCTAACGATTGTGTCATAACTACGCAACTTACTGTTGCATAGTAGAGAAACATTACAGGATAAGCTCACAGGCAGTTTCAACTTACATTAGCTGTTTAGGTTTAATTACTAATGTTAACTAGCATTCAAGTTTGCAATAATTAGCCTGTGCCTATGTTATCTCCTTGCATATACCTACGCTCTCCATCTCTGCAAGTTTCAGAATGATAGAGATTTCTCTTGGCACAGCTACCAGAAGAAACTTTCAGACAGGTTGCTCACGTCACATCTATGTCCTCAAGCTCAGTTGGAGGGTGCGCAGTAACGCATCACCGGAAAAAAGCTTCTAATGGCCTTCATTGATCTCCGTCCAGAGCAACGGGATCTTTACACTGTCTATGGGAATTTTGCGGTGGCACCCGAGCAATCCGTCTTGGATATGCAGTAGACTACCAATGGACAGACGCCCTGTGGAATTTTGTTGCTGTGCAGAGAGCTGTGCTAACCTGACAAATAGTTTGTTACACAGATCCAACTGAGAAGTTGTCATTAGAAACTGTTTGGAAAACGGCAGGAACTTTCAAAAAGATACCTGGCAGGTGATTGGATGAACCATCTCTCTATCACGCCATTGTTGTCTTGAACAAACGGTCGTGGCCGCCCCACTCACCTAAACCATGCCCGTAGATGCCAGTACCTACTCATCAGACGCTGATTAGTTTGGAAACTAAAGCCTGTCAAGATGGATTTTGATGTGAGATGTGATCCCGCGATTCTCTTGCATGATTTTGTGATATAGTCTTGCTGATGCAAGGCAACCTCTGTGTACAATAGAGTGCGGATCTGGCCAGATTTTTCTGTCCGAGCCCGGCCCGCGTCCGACAGGCATTAAGATATTTATGTCCGAGCCCGACCCTAGCCCGACACAGTTAAAATCGCATTTGTTTCTCATACTAATGACATATGTACGTTTGTTTGTGTGGAAAGCCCGCTTTTATTAAGCAACTGTAGGAAGGCATTCGGAAATGTCAACAGATGAGCGCATCAATGCACACTGGGCAACAAGCGCCATTACCTACATAGTAAGCAGTTTTAAATTCAAAATGTTCAATGCCTTATCGCGCTGATGTGACCGAGCACGACCCGAACCCGAGCATCCTTTCTAAAAATCTGTTCGAACCCGGCCCGGCCCGTCGGGTACCGTAGGGTCCTGTTGGGTCCTGTCGGGCTCGGGTCGGGTATCCATCCTCTAGTGTACAAGGCATTTGTAATTGGGCGTGTGTGTGCGTGGGTGTGTGCAGAGGACCCAAAACATTACTGACTAACTAGTAATATATTTTGTTAATCAAAAGCAAACCGGTGTGTGTTGTGTGTGTGTGTGTGTGTGTGTGTTGTGTGTGACTGTGTGTGTGTGTGTGTGTGTGTGTGCTCAGTGACACCATGCAACCATGCTTCCAAACAAAATTTACAGTACTTTTAAGAAGGAAAATGAACCATGCAATAGTCAGCCTGGATTGTTTCTCTGTCACTGTGAGATACCAAAGGACAACATGATCCATGGGTGTGTGGCATGCGTTTGTGTTGTGAAAACAATGGATGTGAATATTAGGGTGATCCGAGTATCCGCTGAACGATTATCCGTACGATAAAGCACTTTTGCCGAGTACAAGTATTATACGAGTTAATATAGTCAATATCCTTGCTCGGATTGAATAAACTCCTCAACTGCCGCGCAGAGTTCTGTATATCACAGCGCCCCCCCGCCTACAAACCGCTCGGATCAATCACACACACAGAACATGGAGAAATGCGCTCCCTCTCTCTCTCTCTCTCTCTCTCTCTCGCTCCGTCAGTCAATCGGTCTGCGATCTGTTCCGCTAACGTTTAGGGTTTCTCAGGTTTGTTTTTACTTCGGTTTGTAGTACTTACTTAGTAACCAGTAGATTTCTGGTGAACGTGGGTTTTGTAGTCCTTACATAGTAACCAGTAGACTTCTGGTGACGTGGGGTTTGTAGTCCTTACATAGTAACCAGTAGATTTCTGGTGAACGTGGGGTTTGTTTCCTTACATAAACCAGTAGATTTTCTGGGGAACGTGGGTTTCAGACTGCTGCTTGGTTTAAATGCAACTCCCGTTGCTCTCTGCCATCAGAGATTTTTTTTTTACTGTCAGCTGCCCCCCGCCCCCCTCTCTCTCTGTGTCTCTCTTACTCACACACCACACACACACACACACACACACACACACACACACACACACACACACACACACACACATACCTGGTGTGAAATAAAAAATAAAAAAGAACCCCCCCAAAAAAATCACACTGATCATAAAAAAATAAAAGTTAAAAAAGAAAGTTATACTGAGTATGAAACTCTTGTTCATTACATTTTACTTCATAATTGCAACCGCATGTGTTTATTCATTGTTGCAAACGTTCTGTATATAGTTTGTTTGTACCAGGAACCCCCATTGATCTGAAGCTTGATGCTGTCATGTAAATAGTTTTCAAATCAAATATAAATATAACAATTTTTGATCAACTCATTTCAATTGCATGCTTAAATAACACACCGGTTGAAGCCCCGCACATTTCAAGAGAACCCGACCCCCTTCCGGGTTAAATCTGACCACTTCCGGTTTAGGCTCCGACCAGTCCAAGTACAGATCCGGATACAGATAATTCATGTGGTAAACAGATACAGATACAGATAATGCTGTACTCGCTCATCCCTAGTGAATATGACTATGTTTTTGGCTGTGTTGTCAGCAATTGGGGTTGCAGGATCACAGGGCGCCCAGGCAGCTCACCTAGTTGTGCGTGCGCCCCATGTACCAAGGCTAATTGCTTGCCGCAGCGGCCTGCGTATAATTCCGAGCTGTGGCCCTTTGCATGTCGTCCCCTTCTCTCTTCCACTTTTCTCCAGCTTCAGCTGTAGTATCCAATAAAGGCCCAACAAAATGTGAATGTCAACATGTCAGCTCATATTAACTCAGAGTATGAGCACCGACATCATGACAAACCTGGCAGGTAATTTGTTCTTTCTTCTGCTCCATTGCGACTTCTTACCCTTCATTTACGCCTCACCTCTTTCCTTTTCTGTCTCATTTGCAGTGAGCCCCATCTGCTGCACTATGTATGTCCCCTGTTTTTATAAACAGGTTCCAATTACAAGATTTGAACTTAAAACTAAAACTTATTAAGATGTGTGATGTGAAACAGTTTATATTGGTATGTAGTTGTATTTACTGGTTGGCAGTAGGTATAATTAAAGTACTTCTACTCATCTTATTGTAATTCATTTAATCTGATCTGTTATTGAATCTAGGTTTAATAAATGGTTTCACAAAAAATATTTTCATTGTCATGTATCCCTTCAATTGCAAAACCCCTTCATAAGCAGGATGCTCAATAACTCTGGACGGGTAGGACTTCACCACTGTGCCAGGACAACCCCATCACAGTTTTAATTTATTGATTTTTATAAAGTTTGTCTTTTTTTCGGGTTGGTGAGCACACATTTTAATCTAGTGTATTTCAATGGGAAGCGTCTTTCGTGATCACAGCACGACTATGGTCGCGAGTAGTGTGAAAAGCCGAAACTCCACGCACGGAGGTTAGTTGGGGTGGGGGTTGGGTCATATAACACAGGACATTCACCCGGTAGACCGAGGATCGTGTCCCGCGTCTCAATTGCTCAAATCCTACACACAACCGTCCCGTTGTTGTCACGCATCCCCCAGAGACCATGGATCGTGTCCCGGGGTGTGACGTGTCCTTTCCCGTTGTTCTATTCCTAAACCCAACCTCCGTATAGATCAGTGGATCTCAACCTTTTTTGGGCCAGCACCCCCCCATCCATTGTCCAAGTCCCTAACTTCCCCCCATCAAATAAGATGTATGCTAACTGCCAAAAATATTAATGATTAAGTCCTAATACTAGGCATGTTATTGTTGTTACTATTGTTTTCAAAAATAAAAAATAAAAAATCATATAATTGAATGGCAAACTTGAGATTTATTAGTTTGCCAGGGATCAAAAAAGCCATGTGAATAAAATATTTACAGGTGTTAAAAAAAAATGCAACCTGACATCAATTTAAATTGGCTAAAAACAGCCAATCAGAATGACTATATATGTAACATTCAACCTTTAATATGGTATTACAAAAACTAACAGTAGCCAATAAGACACAGCTAGCAATTTAACATTCAAATCTATTTTTCATTCAAATGTTAATCTATAATCGAATTGTACGGAATGGAAAAACAAGCTGGCACTTATCAATTGGTAAGAGCAGAAGGAAAAAGGTTTACAACCTTTGGAAGTTAGTGAGCGCCCTGCTGTAATTATTTTTGCATAGAAATCTTACTCAGCATTGATTTAAAGGACTGTCAAATTGATGATTGAAACCACAATTTGAATCACACTACTGCATAATGGCTATGTGGATAATCCAGTTTGTGATTGATTCCCGCAAAATTGTGAACTGAAGCAGGAAAATGAAATGTGCAGGTTTCCAGACCGAGCTGCAGGGCAAAATCAAATCGCCGGCAGAGTGGGCGGGGTTTACCCAGTCTAGCTTTGCTCAGCTTCCAAAAGCTTTTGGATAGAGGTCATTCATATGTAGCTCAGCGTAAGTTCTTTCAGGAAGACCTAACTATTGATTGATGCACTCCTACATCAGTTCAGCTGTTATCCTAATGAATGTATATTTTATCACTGTCACAGATCTACAACTGGTCTCTCCTGATTGAAATGTATCTCAGTGTAAATCTATTGAATAAAAAGATGGCACCAGCGTGTGTGACCATCCGTCGCTGTCAAAACATTTTTTATTTTTACTGTTTGTGTCACTTTTTATACAACATGTTGACTCTCTGCTGGGCTACGATCGCCAAACTCTGTTTGATCATCGATTCCCTGTGGGAACGTTGATCAAATATGATCAAGGGGGACAGAAAACCTTTCTCCCTACTTTGCTGTAAGATATACTGTACATGCTCACCTCTTGCACAATCTGTTGTCATTTTCCTGGAGAAGTCGCTCCAAGCGGCGAGGGAAACACAGCGGGCAGCTGGTGAAGCTTTAAGCATATCTGGCGTTCTATCCTGAATCGGGTTGGACTCCCCGTGGCTTCTTGGCAGAGAGGGGATCAATTTATCGTTGCAATGTTTCCTGGCGAGCCCTGGACCCTGCTGAGACCCGGCTGGTACCTGTTGTCGGCACAGATGTGGAGGCCCAGCTTCCTCGGCGATGTTCACCTCGACCCCGCAGAGGTGACGTCAACCACGGATATCTTGGGCCACTGAGGCAAGTACCTCGGACGGGCAGTCCAGCAACACAGGCCACTCCTGTCCAGAGATGGGAAGTAACGAAGTACAAATACTTCGTTACTGTACTCAAGTAGATTTGTCTGATATTTTTTACTTTACTATACTATTTATTTTTGTGGCGACTTTTTACTTCTACTCCTTACGTTTTAACACAAATATCTGTACTTTCTACTCCTTACATTTTACAAAATTGGCTCGTTACTTTAGTTTTTACCAGAGGTTGTCATCGGACAATAGCGCGGACACGCGCCACACACCGCGAGCCGGTGCGCGCGCCACACAGAGAAAAAAGTGAGAGAAATGAAAAGGAGACTAGCTGTCCAGAGGAACCAGCTGAGATTGTGTATGTGCGTCTTTGAGAACTGTAAGTTGTA
>NC_045741.1:32241078-32241472 GCF_008692095.1 Etheostoma spectabile
TGTTGTCAGTTCACTTAAGCCTGTTTTTGGTTTATAGTTCTTCATATTTAAAGTAAATTAGCTAGTGGTTTTGGTGTGGTCTTCACATGTTCGCTAGTTTGCACGTTGGTCTTAATGAAGCATCACCAGCTTTATTTGCATAAGTTTTTTTTTTTTTACCGAACTTCAGATACTGTAATTCAATTGACAAGTGGATGGAAACTTGGCTAGAGAGAAGTTGTCTCCGTCTGTTTTAACAGACACACCTGGGGCCAAGTTGGACACCAGAATCAGCTTTAATCCAGTCCTAATCTAGTCCTCAACTTTCACATCATTTCACTGGAGATATCGTTATTGTTGTTTACGTCATCAATACCATATTCAATCTAAATGGAGGGGAATACATCTACTGTAC
>NC_045741.1:32241496-32243992 GCF_008692095.1 Etheostoma spectabile
CAAATCAACAGATTCAGCATTCTGCATTCATTAACAGCAAATCATTGAGGCTTGATGGTGCTAACGTTAGCACATAGTAGCATGGAGGGTGACATGATTGAAAATGAAGAAAACAGCAAGACATTCCCATCATCCTCAACCTTATCTGAGAGAGATGTTTGAGACAGTAGGCATCAAGAAGGACTCCTGGCCAATGTGCTGGGAAACTTCTTCATTAATGTCTGTTTAGTCATTCATATTTTAATCCTTTATTTTATTTCCAGAAGCTGTATTTGAGCACACACTTAAATGTAGATTCATTTTTATGTTAGGGGGAAAGATTAAAAATAAAAACTGGATCTGTGAATATCTTGCCAATAAGTCAGAATCTTATTAAGCTGGAGTCCCAGTCTCTGTCATAATAATCCTATATGTTATGTTTTAGGCCTATTGGCAGGAATCCATTTAAAATGTAACCATTCCCATGTAAAGACAGTGTCCTCCATGTCCACTGATGTCCCTCAGCGTGCTCTCTAGTAACATTTGTGTGGTCCAGGTAGCTTTCGCAAGGCTACTTTTACTTTTATACTTTAAGTAAATTTCCAAGCCTGTACTTTGTTACTTTTACTTGAGTAAAGAAGTTTAATCAGTACTTCCACTTTTACCGGAGTATTTTTTAACACAAGCATCTGTACTTCTACTTAAGTACGGAAAGTGAGTACTTTTGCCATCTCTGCTCCTGTCAGAGCTGCCTTGGTCAATGCTAGGTTGCTAGCAAATAAGACCTTCATCCTGAATGACTTCTTTACCTCTCATGATTTGGATTTCTTATTCGTGACTGAAACCTGGCTGAAGTTGGTGAGTTGAGCGCCTTTTCTGAACTTTTACCGGCTGATTGCTCTTATTTTAACTCTCCAAGGACCACTGGTTGAGGAGGTGGACTTGCTACTCTCTTCAAGGAAAAGTGCAACTCCGAACAGCTGTCACTGGTCTCCTTCTCAAGTTTTGAACTAACCGTGTTTGAATTGGGTCAATCTCAGCTGGTACTGTGTGCAGTCATATAACAACCTCCTGAATATAACAAGGATTTTATCAGTGAAAATGTGACCGGATTTCAATTGCAAGGGATATGAATATTCATGTATGTTGTCCTAAAAATTCTCTGGCAAAAGACTTTTTAAATCTTATCAATGCTTTTAACCTTACACAGTTTATTTTAGGTCAAACAAAGGTCCATGGTCACACATTAGACCTTCTTCTGTCATACGGTGTACCTATTTGTAATGTAGACGTATACAAAGCTGTCTTCTCTGATCACGCGCCTGTTTTATTTGACGTTTCTATTCCCCATCGATCCATTAAGCAATACGCTCCACCTCGTACCTGCACGATGATCAAACCCACCACTGCTGCGCAATTCTCTGGTGCTTTTAATATGGCTAGGGAGGCTGTGGGATCCTCTGCATGTCAAAATACAGCAGAGCTAATCTTTTTTTTTTAATCTACTTGTTGCAACATTCTTGACACCATTGTCCCATTTAAATCCATGTGTTCAAAACCCAAATCTGAACCTTGGATAAATGACTCAACTCGGGCTGCTAGACGCACGCTTTCTTATGACAATCTTAGAGAAAGTTTGCACAATTATCAGAGAAAGCTGTTAAAGCTGAGAAGTCCAAGTATCTCTCAGATTTTATTTCAAATAATTGCCACAAACCTCATGTTCTTTTTAAAACAATTAACTCTGTTCTTAATACTCCCCAATCTGTCCATTGTGTAGAATCCTCCGAGGCCTGTGAAAAATGTCTCCATTTTTTGGGGATAAGATTGCCTCAGTTAGAGAAAGCACCCCACTTCCTGCTTTTGAACCCTCCATTTCCATATAGCTGTTTTCAACCGATTTGAGTCTGTAATCCATCTCTACTCTCAGAAATATTGCTACACATTTGAAACCCTCAGTTTGTCCCATTGATACTGTCTCATCTTGCCTTTTTAAAGAGGTGTGGGACACTACTGGACCTAACATCCAAGAAATCATGAATAGCATCCTTACTTCAGGCTCTGTACCAGCCTATTTTAAACAAGCAGTGGTGCAGCTAATCATCAAAGAAACAAATTTGGACACATCTTCACTTTTAAACTATCGCCCTATCTCTAAACTCCCTTTTGTCTCAAAGATTTTAGAGAAGGCAGTTCTTTTACAGTTGCAGTCCTTTTTAGATACGCATCGTGTTCTTGGGGTGTTCCAATCTGGTTTTAAGACATTTCACAGCACTGAATCTGCACTTTTAAGAGTTTTTAATGATCTTTTAATCTCTACTGACTCTGGAGATTACGTAATTCTTATGCTTTTAGATCTTGCGGCAACATTTGACACAGCTGACCACAGCATCCTTATTCTCAAGCATGGCTTGGGGATTTAGGGCTCTGCCTTAGAATGGTTTAGGTCATACCCCGAGCTGTGTACTGCTGTGTATATTAGGGATGAGCGAGTACAGCATTATCTGTATCTGTATC
>NC_045741.1:32244002-32244151 GCF_008692095.1 Etheostoma spectabile
TACCACATGAATTATCTGTATCCGTATCCGTAATCGGACTGGGCGGGGCCTACACCGGAAGTGGTCAGATTTAACCCGGAAGTGGGTCAGATTCTCTTAAAATGTGCGGGGCTTTAACCGGTATGTTATTTAAGCATGCAATTGATATG
>NC_045741.1:32244533-32245905 GCF_008692095.1 Etheostoma spectabile
AGTTATCCAAAATTTTTATATTTATTGCTGATTTGAAAACTATTTACATGACACTCAAGCTTCAGATCAATGGTGTTTGTCATGGTAAACAACAACTATATACAAAACATTTTGCAACAATGAATACAACACATGCGGTTGCAATTATGAAGTAAAATGTAATGAACAAGATTTTCATACTCAAATAACTTTTTTTTTTAACTTTATTTTTTTATGATCAATGTGATTTTTTTTGTTTTTGGTTCTTTTTTATTTTTTTTATTTATTTATTTCCACACACAGGTAGGTGTGTGTGTGTGTGTGTGTTTGGGTGTGTGTGTTGTATGTGTGTGTGTGTGTGAGTAGAGAGAGACACCGAGAGAGAGGGGGGGGGGGCGGGGGCAGGGCGGGGGGCAGCTGACAGCAAAAAAAAAAATCTCCGATGGCAGAGACAAGTAGGTGGCATTAATAAACCAGCCAGCGTCGTGTAAACCCACTTGTTCACCAGAACTTCTACTGTATCTGTAAGGACTACAACCCCCACGTTCACCAGAAATCTACTGTTACTATGTAAGGACTACAAACCCACGTTCCCAGAATCTACTGGTTACTTAGTAAGGACACAAACCGAAAAAAACAAACCTGAAGTTGAAGAAAACCCTAACGTAACGGAACAGATCTGCAGACCCATTGTACTTTTCAATGAAGATAACTTTAAACTATTCTTAACTTTGAAGAAATACACTCTATATATTGCTGATGTGGTAAATGACTATTCTAGCTGCAAATGTCTGGTTTTTGGTGCGACAAACTAAGTATGGTGCTATAAGAGGGCGATTTGCCAGGCATACTTCGACTGCCAGGTTTCGAAATGGTACAAGCCATGTGTTATGCTTCATTGCACAGAAGGCTTACTTGACTGATTAGAAGGTTTTAAACAATTCCGACACATTCTCAGTTGAACATGGGTCATTGTGATTCTACGCTTTGTAGAACGGGCCTAAGTCAATAATCTGGTCAGTATTTGGTTTAAGGTTTTTTTTGGTGTTTCTGAAAAAAAACGGGGGAAAAAAAAAAGAAAAAACAAACCCTACAAAAAAAATGGACTTTCGGCGATTTAATTTAGGAATGTGGACGATTTATGTGAAAATCGCTGATGAAACATCCACGGAGACTTCTGGGTGTAAAGAAAACCAGGTGCCATATGTGCACAAAATCTGAAAACAGGTCTAGGGGTCCGACTTACCGAAGATACAAAACTGACCTTCCTTTGGGCAGATTGAGTTTCTGGAACATCACATTTGTGGGGTCAATTAAACGCTCAAAATGGCCAGAAAAAGAGAACTTTTATCTGAAACTAGACAGTCTATTCTTGTCCTTAGAAATGAAGGCT
>NC_045741.1:32245915-32265258 GCF_008692095.1 Etheostoma spectabile
AGACATTGCTAAGAAATTGAAGATTTCCTACAACGGTGTGTACCACTACCTTCAGAGGACAGCACAAACAGGCTCTAACCAGAGTAGAAAAAGAAGTGGGAGGCGGTTGACAACCTGAGCAAGAAGAAGTACATTAGAGTCTCTAGGTTGAGAAAACAGACGCCTCACAGGTCCCAACTGGCACTCATTAAATAGTACCCGCAAAAACACCAGTGTCAACATCTACAGTGAAGAGGCGGCTGCGGGATTCTGGGCTTCAGGGCAAAGTGGCAAGAAAAAGCCATATCGAGACGGGCAATAAAAGAAAAAGATTAAGATGGGCAAAAGAACACGACATTGGACAGAGGAAGACTGGAAAAAAGTGTTGTGGACGGATGAATCCAAGTTTTGAGGGTTTGGTGCACAAAAGAAGAACGTTTGTGAGACGCAGAACAAATGAAGAGATGCTGGAAGAATGCCTGACGCCATCTGTTAAGCATGGGGGAGGTAATATGGTCTGGGGTTGCTTTGGTGCTGGTAAGGTGGGAGATTTGTACAGGTAAAAGGAATTCTGAATAAGGAAGGCTATCACTCCATTTTGCAACGCCATGCCATAACCAGTGGACAGCGCTTGATTGGAGCCAATTTTATCCTACAACAGGACAATGCCCTAAACACCCCTCCATTGTGCAAGAAACTATTTAGAGCAGAAGCAGGCAGCTGGTATTCTATCGGTAATGGAAGTGGCCAGCGCAGTCACCAGATCTGAACCCCATTGAGCTGTTGTGGGAGCAGCTTGACCGTTATGGTACGCAAGAAGTGCCCATCCAACCAATCCAACTTGTGGAGCGGCTTCTGGAAGCGTGGGGTGCAATTTCTCAGATTACCTCAACAAAAATAACAGCTAGAATGCCAAAGGTCTGCAATGCTGAATTGCTGCAAATGGAGGATTCTTTGACGAAAGCAAAGTTTGATGTAAAAAAATATTATTTCAAATACAAAATCATTATTTCTAACCTTGTCAATGTCTTGACTCTGTTTTCTATTCATTTACAACGTATGGTGGTGAATAAGTGTGCTTTCAGGAAAACACAAAAAGTGTGTGTGTGTGTGTGTGTGTGTGTGTGTGTGTGTGTGTGTGTGTGTGTGTGTGTGTGTGTGTGTTGTGGTGTGTGTGTGTGTGTGTGTGTGTGTGTGTGTGTGAATAGGTCTAATCGGCAAAATGTTTGTACATTTTATTTGAGCTGTACAATAAATCTTATTTGCATATCTGCAAACATGTGTCTCCTAATTGAAATACTGTCTTCTATGATGAATGTAAAGCTGTGTTTGTCCATTGGTCTGTTGGCTTGGAAAACAAGTGAAGAATGTAGAGTGGAGGCCAACAAAGCACATAACTGACTTTGCTTCCCTGGAGGAAAAGACAGGAAAGCAACTTTCATTGTGTGAAGAATTGTCTCAAAATGCCTGATTCAGATGTATTATTAAACACATTACACTCTCTTAGTTTGGATGGTCATGCTCAGAACTGGTTTAAAGAATACTCACATAGAATATAATAGAGATAGACCAATGTACACCAACACAGACTTACAGTAAGACTAAATGTGTTTTATTTACATCTGTCTGCAATCCATTACACATACTTTAATATTCCAAAAATGATTAATGTAAGTATCTGGGAATTTAGCCAAATGGCAGTCTCACTTTTTTTACTTTTACTGTTCAACACAGAACCCAGGCCTTAAGTCTTGATACCCCACCAGTAAATACTGAACATGCACAGACTTCCTTCCTCTACTTTGAAAGTAAATACGCATAAATGTTTGATCAGTTAGTCAGTTGTACTTGAAATATTGCATAGTAAACATTTCTCTACTTTCTGTCCAATCCAGTTATTCCTTAACCAGAGATTTTATCTCTACCTACAAAGATCAATTCACCACTGAAATATAAATAAAAAGATAAAGATCTTTCCTCCTCGAGAGTCATATACTGTTGAACTTTAACTCAATTTGCTTTTAAGAGCTCACCACCTATGTTAACAGTCTTATCTGTTGCAGTTGCCTTTAGAAAACCCTCACAGAGCTTTGTCACGTAGCATGCAGGGTAGGGAGCACAAGGACTCATTGAAAAACGCAATGACAGATGTCAAATGATGCAAATCAGGTCCCCTAAAGTCCTCCAAAGTCTTTCAATTACATCAAATGGTTTTTTAATAAACACATCCAATCCATAATTAGGGACCAGCCAATACTAATAACCAGAAACTGGGCATGTACTGTGCAACAAACTAATCAGTGTCCGGTAAAAAGTAGCTACAGACCATCATCCAATCAATTGCCAGGTGTTTTTTGAAAGTATCCGCCCTATTCCAAACATTTTCCAATAGCTGCATCTCAGATGGGTCGGTGTTAACAAACCATCTGGCATGTCAGATTAAGGGCGCTTTCACACCTTTGCTTGGGTGGACTCTGTGCGATTCAGGGGGGAAGTGGCAACATTTTTGCATTTTTTATTTGGTTTTGTTTGCTTTCAAAACCGCATCGTATTAGATGCACCAATCACTGCACACACGTCACGCGGTCGAGAGAGTCGCTTGTTCATTGGACAGAATATCCAAAACTTGACGACACTTCTGCTCTCAGAAATAAGCAACGCCACATTCATCACGTCTTGTCTTGGGTTTTCTGGTTTTGCTTTCTAATATTTTAGAAGAAGGCTGACAGACAGCAAATGAGAGAGAGATGATGTCACACAGATGACCAGCATGGTTGGGTCAGAACAGCTCATGGATCTGAAAGTTATCATCCCTTAAATTATATATAAATCCGTAACAAGTGTGCAAGGTTGAAATTGCAGGCTAGTAAATGCTGCGAAGTGAAAGCGAACCGGGACAGATGTTTTTAAGTGGACCTGTAATGGTTTGGCTTTCTGCCTCCCCAGTCTGTTAGTTTCCCTCTCCCTTGTGTTTTTGTCTGTCCTGTCCTGTGCTGGGTGAGTGTGTCGCTCCTGCTTCTCTCTCCCTCCTCGGCAGGACACCTGTGGCTTCCTACACACCAGACACAGATCCGGAAATCACCGCTCCTGTCTTAAACCCCTGGCTTTCCAACCAGTCTCTACCAGATCGTCCGTTGCCCCACACTCTCTACGGCCAGCCTAAGTGGTTTTTTGTTAGATAGTCTTCCTCTAGCATCTCCTGCTTTAAGCTTTGTTGACTTTCTGCGTTTTTTGCTTCTGCTCCTACTTCTGTCCTGGAAGCCCAGTCTACCTGCGCGAGCCAAATTGTTGGTTTTTGGACCTGCCTCCCAACTGTCTGCCCACTCTCAGCACCAGATGATTTCAAAGCACCATCATTAGCTTTGTCATTAGCTTTGTCACTTTTTATAACTTGTGTATGTGTGTTACCTGGATACCTGAGTACTGTTTTGTACTCAAAGGCAATTCATTGGACAGAAAACAAAAGAGAGGAAATTACGCAGGGAGGTGCACCAGAAGGTTCAACCAGCGTCTGATGCTAAGAAATATTTCACAACTAGCTTTTCAGATTCCTCTGAATGTCTCTTTCTACCCTGTTTGCTCAATGACTCACTCCATGGTGCTTGATACATATTTACCCACCGCATGCAGTCACAACACTGCCAATGACACTTAGGAGGATGCACGCACACACACACACACACACACACACACACACACACACACACACACACACACACACACATACACGTTTACAGTTGATTACAGTAATGAATGACTTTTTACAATTTTTTTGCTTAATGTTAGGGTCCTATGCATATTCAATGATGCGGTTAAATTTAGTATTTGACTTTTCATCACCTAAATTACAAAACACATATACTCTCACAATAAAGAAATAAAAACTCTACTCAAACAAAGGGAATTTTGCTGTTTTATATGGGCATAGTGTTAAACTCAGCTCCCCCTAAAACACACACACACACACACACACACACATGCATGCATACACACAGTAAATCAACACCCCCATGTCTGTTTGCTGACTTGCTGCGTCAGACAACCCAATTGGGGCCAACATAGGAACTAACTGTACCCATCCAGTAAATCCTGTCACCCATTCAAACCACCAGACCTAAAGAATCCAAACCACTTGTAACTATTACTATATTTTACTGCCCAATGTCTCAGCCTCTGTGTGGGAGTGTCAGTCCAATTGCAACACATGCCATTCTGTTTTTCATTACAGTGTAAAAATTATTTAGCAAAACACAGATGGGTAATGAAAGCAAGGAGAGTGAGATAAATTACTAGAGACAGGAAAATACTGTATACTGTACATATATATACATTGTTACTTTCTGGTAACAACAACTATAGTGGAAGTTTAGAAAGAGCATGAGAGAAGAATGTATAAAAGATAAATGGGGACAAGGTAGAAAGAGTGAAAGAAGGATGAAGAGAAAAGAATATGAGACCTAAAGGGAGGTGGACAATGATAAGAGGGAGAAAGGAAGAAAAAGAGAGAAAGACATGGGGTGAAAGATGGAGGGAAATGGAGACAGTTAGGAAAAAATGTGAATAATGTGACAAGGGGAGAGAGATGCTGATTGAAAAGAAAGAGAAAGATTGTAAACAGTCATATATCAAGATTTCCCCCTAACGTTTTGCTGGTGACTGGGGGATTTATGACATCCTTGGTCAATTATGTCTCCATGGATACAGTCTTGGCATCAGGCACGCTGCAAACTGCTGGAAAACACAAAACAGTGACGTTGGGAAATGCGTGAGCATGGTGTTTCAGACCGCAGTCAGACAGCCATGAAACTGAAACGAGGAGCCAGAGAGACGCACAATGCTCTTGCCGTGATAAGAAACAGAAGGAGAGTGCCAGAAAACATCCCAGACACGGGATATGAATATATCTTACACCCACACTTTATCTCAATTCATTTATTTCAAAGATTACTGAAGTATATGTTATGCCATGTGAACAATAAAAAGGACTTCTTGAATCACTGTTTTTTTTTTACTTTGTTGAGATATATAGGGCAATACTGAAGCCATAGTTCATTCAATTATCAACATGCATCTTCAGCCAAGTAGTTAATATCACATCCAAAAGTCCATCAAACCACCAAAACACTTCATGCATGTCTCAAAATGTTGTTGGACCAAAGCTCTGGCAACAATTCTCTCTGAAAGCATACATTGTTACTCATAACAAACAGAAAAAAACATAAATAACGAATGTTTATCCTTGAAGTTTAAATGATTTTTGACATAAATCTGTACTTCATTATAGAATAAGAATACTTGACTTTCCATAGACTTTAAAGTCTATGGAACAATGAATCAGACGTTTGGTTCAGTTTCCTTTATTTTTTATATCAGTGCAAATTCCAGGGCTGCAATAATAATTAACAAAAAAACACAACAGCATGCAGACTATAGTATGATCACTCAAACTGTTCTCATCACCATCACATGTTATGTCTTTGATTCCAGGTCAATCAGCTGTTTGGAATGATTTTACTTCATCTTATTGTGACTTTTCTGCTAAGATGTTCCATATATTTCAACATGGTTATGGCAGCAACATTTGCCATCTTTCTGTTTTTAATTGTGTTTTTAACAGTTTTGCATAAATAGAGTTTTAAAGGCGGTAGAGGATGTATGAGAAAAGAGTTCATGGGTTTTGGAAAACGTAGTAATTAAATGCATTTTGTGTACAAGCAATAAAAAAGGATTCACAGTTCGGTCCACACAGACTTTTTGGCTAACTATGTGTCGAGTTTTGACAATGTGACTTCTATCAATTTTGATCAATGCATTAGCAATCAGAATTCTTTTTAAACTAACCCTAACCCAAGTAAAACTGTTTTGGCCATCACAAAGACAGAACCAACTAACACCATGAAGAAAATCTCAACTATTTAGCTTTTATTATGTGTGATCACATACTAACAATCATGATAATAATCATCATAATCCTAATAATGATATAGGCAGCCCAATGGGTAACACTTTATTTAAAGGGCTGTTCATATGACTGACATGACACTGTCATAATCATGACAAGACACATGTCATGAACATGAAGAAGTCTTTATGACTGTTGTCATTAAAGAGCACATAAGCTTTTTCATTTTTTCTGACCTATAAATAAAGTTTTAATGTTGTCAAGTTATGTTAAATGATACAAAAGTGTCATATAATGAGATGAATGCATTTAGACGTAAGGCTTGCAGACAGCTTGGGTTAGCTCCGCCCAGCTCTGAATGCTCGGCTCTCATTGGGTCTCAGTGGGGTCTTTGAATTTCCTGTATTTGTTAGGGATGTTTATGTTATGACAACTCAACATTAACCTAGACAACATAACTCATGAAAAATGTCATGACAAGCCTAATTATCAAACTTTAAGAAATTATTTAGCTTTATTTGTCAATGTTGCATCGGACCGACATCAAGTGGTTGGTTTTTACATTGACAGTCAAAAGTCATGAGACTAGTTTGACAACAACGAATACAGTAGGTGATTTAGGAGTTTTGCAAGATAATGTTAGCTTAAGTTTAACTTGTTGCTAAAGTAACTGCTAACAGTAGTTAGCTGCCGTTAGCTAGTTAGCTTGGTTTGCTGAACAGCTGACTAAGCCCTGTGGCACTGGCACTGTTTTTCCTGCCATAAAAGTAATTCAGTCAGGCAACTCATGTTGAAATTACAACAGCAGAACATTGTGTTTGGCGGCCAGACTCCAACCTCATAACTCCCCACAGATTGGGAATACATGTTATCTTGGGGATTGATGATTGCGTTGCTTCCCCCCTGGCTGGAGTCTGCAGGTGGATGCTGGGGTGGTGGTTAAAGAGAAGGCAGCATACGAATTCCGAGCAGCAGCAGCAGCAACACAGACAAGCAAAGATGGGGAAATTTTGCAGTTTAAATAGACCGCCAAATTTATGGTGTGTGTTTGGTAAATAGTACAGAGAATGAAGTGTGTCACGTGTGTGTGCAGCAGTGCAGCCTGAACTAGCTCAAAGGTGTCGCACCATTAACAAAGAGGTTGTTGTCTTGGTCAATGTCAAGTTGTCGTGACTCAAACATCTGAAACTATGACAACTTTCCATAATTTGTCATCATTTACCAAATGACACTTAATGACAACAGTAAACATTCCTAAAGATTCCTTCATGTTCATGTCATGTCATGGTTATGACGGTGTTTTGTCAGTCTTCAACACACCCCTTCAAGTAAAGTGTTACCGCCCGATGTAACTTGGTATTAAGTTTGTAATTGCAATACAATCATGTTGGAAAATTCCACCGTCTTTGTCATGATGTAATTCCAAGGCCAATATGCAATGCCAATACAGGAAGTAGCCACTATCCACTATCTTTACCTAACCTTACCAAAGTGTTTCAGTTGCCTAACCTTGACCATAGCTCAATCAGGACTCTCACATCAAGGTGATATCTATGGAGCTAGAACAGTGACAGTAACCTGTGGTATTGAAAATAAAATTTGGCATTGAAACAACAAATATCAGCATTGAAAACTGTTGAACTGAAGTATAAAACACAACACAAAAAGTAATAAACATAATCCTCTGATATTATTTCACTTGACATTTGTTTGCATCATGAAGTTTTTCATGTCAATGTACATTTTTTCTTGAGTCCGTGTCTTTTCAAAGACAGTTTTTTTTTTACGCTGTCAAGATTTTTACAATGTCACTGTTTTCAGTTTCAACTTTCTGTCACTGTTTTGGCGTAGGGAGGAGGGGCCTGAGGGAAGGACAAAGAGGGCGTGGCTGTGGGAATTTACATAGGCTACTGGCGAGAGAGACCGCACCTCCATAGGATCCTGCCATTTTTTCACACAGAAGCAGGTGGTTTAGTGTTAACTTTTAATGTAGTTTGTCAGTGAATGCGTCCAGCCTTTTAGTGGTGTGTGATTTGCCTAGAAACTATATGTGAAAAAATGGCCGATATGAACAGACTTACTTGAGAATTGGAGGTTCCAGGTGAACGTGTGGAAGCCATTGCAGATATGCGGTTTTAACAAATCTGGGAGGATTCGTCTGGAGGTGCGGTCTCTCGCCAGTAGCCTCTGTAAGTACCCGTAAGCCACGCCCCCTTTCCCCTCCCTCAGGCCCCTCCCTACGCCAAAACAGTGACAGAAAGTTGAAACTGAAAACAGTGACATTGTAAAAATCTTGACAGCGATAAAAAAAAAACTGTCACTGAAAGACACGGACCTCAAAAAAAAATGTACATTGACACTGAAAAACCATCATTGAGCAAACAAATGTCAAAATGAAATATATCATAGGATTATGAGATTATTACTTTTTAATGTTTATTTTATACTTCAGTTCAACAGTTTTCAATGCCAATATTTTGTTGTTTCCATGCCCCCAAATTTTATTTTCAATACCACAGGTTACTGTCACTGTTCTAGCTCCATAGATAACCATTAGACCGCTGCCTTGAAATACACAACATTGATAAGATATGCAGCTCGGATATTGCCGGAAGACCTAACACTATCAAATCAGCTATTGGAGGCATTCACCTCCCTGTTAAACCAATCAGAATCAGCCACGACTTTAAAGGGACAATCGCAGCATCATAACCCTGCTTTAAATCTGTTTTCTCCCTGTGCTATCAGTTGTTGTTTCAAGCAAAGCGGGCGACCTCCACCTCCTCTTCTACCTCCTGTCGTCGTCTTTCTCCATTGGTCTGGTCTTCGGGTTCCTTCTCCGCCACCACCTGTGTCTGGATTCCATTGGCAATTATGGGGGAGGGAGTCACATTTGTGGTGTAGAGCTTAGTGTTATAGGCTAACTTATGAGTGCCAAATATGGGCCGCTTATTAAAAGAGATCGTGAACATACATGATTAGAGGGTTTATGGAACAAGTGACTATAAAAATGACTTCCACGCCTGCCTGAAACAACCTGAGGCTCCATTTTATTCACATAACCTAAATATTTCCCCTTGACTGCAGTTGCTAGCGCATGTGTCAAAGATAGCAACAAAGTTAAAAATGTGGACATTGGAAGTAAAAAAACATTTTTATAGAACATAATCTAGGGCACTGAAAAATCATCCAATATCAACGTTCAGGGTTTAGATGAGACAGAGTTGTTAGAGAGGGATCAGGGAGGAATTGTCATGCAGCCAGAAGGATTCAGAACAGGTAGAAACGTGGACTTCTCTCTTTCAGTTTTTATCTTCCCAGGCTTATACCTTTGACATTTTTATTAAAATAACCAGACATTTTCATACAACTCCAAAGCCTGTTTTTTTTACACTGAAGATTGTCCTAACTGTCAGTCACCTAATATTGTCAATGAAAAAATAAAACTGCTAATAACAAGGTTTATCAGCCAGACAAAGCCCCAACCAGTGACTCAGCATTTAACACCAACAAATTCAACAGGCCACACGTCATACGAACAATCTGAAACTAAATCTGCACTTTTCAGACGGACAAATCAAGAGAAAATGTTGTGTGACATACTCCTGCGAAATATGACCATACATAAAACGTTAGCCAAACTGCCAACATGTCAATCTAAAGTCAACTCCCGTTCACAAAGGTCCTACTTAACCTATTTTCGTGGCGCTAAATACTGCTGTTTGCTGGGTAAGAAAATGAAAAATAAAAAATGAATACATTATGCTTGAAATTCACAACACTTGAGACAGGAAGTGTATACCATGTCATAACACTGGTGCAGTTTGTGATACTAAATCTTTTGTTATAGATCATATTCGCACTTAATCACTATTGTGTTACATCATTCTGCAATAGACAGCATATACATTTATATGCATACTATAGATACATTTATTTAAATGAAACTCTTCAAGATTATTCATTTAAATCCCTTCAGTATTTCTGTTGATACTATGCATTCGTAATGTATTTTTTTCATACATTTGTATTGAATTCACTTATAATAAAAAAGGTTGAATTTAAGGGGAAAAACGTACATTTGCTCTACATGTCATTTTTTGCATTGTGTAATTGGACAGAATTAAGCTTACGACAGCAAGTCTGAATGACTGTGTGTGCGTGCGTGCGTGTGTGCGCAGCTCTGTCTCTGTGAGTGTTTTTGCTTGGTAGCATCATTTACCCTCCTAAGCCTCATTTACAGTACCTTAATGAAAGGACCACATGCATGATGATGCGTCACTGCTGCACATTAAACACACACACACACACACACACACACACACACACACACACTCAGAGACTCAGAGGGTCAGTTTATTTATATGCGTGGTGTGACTGTGGTATATTTAAGAATTTAAGCGTCATAAACAACGAAACCCACAGCAGGGCCAATCACTCAGATGAGAGGCAAAATTGCCCTTAATGGAGTGTAAAAGACTGCAGATGCAAACAGTGAGTCTGCAGGCTAACGTCAGACACCGGCCTAACCACTGTTTTAGGGGCTGAAATTACAGTTTAGCTGCTGCTCTGTCTACCACCAACACACCAATTTCAGGAACCTGCAGCGTTGCGAACTGACAAGAGTATATTCATTCATTCTCTTGGTCACTCATCTCTCATTTTAACAGGGGCCAACACATTAAGAGTGGAGCCTCTCATACAAATACAGCTGATTACAGAGGAAAGACCTTAAGAAAAAAACAGGGGAAACGTCGTCTACAGGAAAAGGGCCACTATAGGGAAAGATGCATTTAGACCATCACTTGTTTTGATTCCAATAAATTATCGCGAATGTTTTAGGGAAGAAGTAAAGGCCTCGTGATCACGTGATATGTAAGTGTCAACTGAATTCCCCTGTCATTTCAGTTTATATTGTGTTATCTTGTGTGTATATTGTGTTGTGTATGCAGTATTGCCAAACTTATAAAATGTATAATCCCACACAGTCAACCTGGTGCTTTTGGGCCCAAAGACAGTTGTCTGCTTTACTGAGTTTTCTCTTTTAATTCATGATTTTGTCTCTTTTGACCCATGTTGCAGTACACTGCACAGAATATGAAAAATAATATACTGTAGAGCAGGGGTCTTGAACGTTTTTAGGCTCCTTAGCTGAAAGAGAGACGGAGTTGGGACCACCTAATACATGTACGGTATAAAATTAAGTTGCATTAAAGGGTAACTTTTTTTAAGACTTGTACCCTATTTTCCTATGTTTTTGTGTCTTAATGACAATTGACACTGGTCCAGTACTAAGCAAGATCGTTGCAGTGGGCAGTGGCAAAAAAGCTACAACACGAGTTAACAGCGCAATTGTCCAACTTGCGTGTGTTTTCTTATTTTTGCTTGTTGTGGTTTATTTGCTTGTGTTTTCATATTGTTGGATGTTGTGGTCTTTTTGTGTGGGTTTTCTTAATATTGTGGCCTCTCAGGGCCACCATACTTTTCACACTGGTAAATAACACAAACAAAAGTGATGTGACTTTCCCAAAATGTTGCGCTTTCCCTTTAATACTCCTGAGAAAATTAATAAGTAGTAAACCGCTCTGTTGCTTGCTCTGAAGGAAACTACTAGAACCGTTGGGTCCTTGTAAATTCTGGAGTGTGGTCTAGACCTACTCTACCTGTAAAGTGTCTCAAAATAACTCTTGTTATGAATTGATACTATAAATGAAATAAAATTGAAATTGAATTGAATAGTAAGTAAAAAAAAAGAAAAGAAAAATAAAGGAAAACCCTGACAGTATAACGTGTTTCAAGGTCAGAAGAACACAGTAACTGTTAAACCAAATGAATTACATGCTTGTGTCCGCACATTCTGACAAACTGGTGACAGCGTGTGTGTGTGTGTGTGTGTGTGTGTGTGTGTGTGTGTGTCAGAGTCTTATCCAGTGCACCTGGGCCTTTGTCTCATGACAAAGACTTTTATCAGAGGCTTAAGACAAACCTTCCACCATTGCTAATCTGTATTTTCTTATCAACGCCCCCTCAAACCACAATCATATTGTCATACACTCCCTCCACAGGGCTGACAGGAGATAACATTAGCACTCAGCTATCCTGAGTGCTATACTAATACGCATTAGACTATTATTAGTAGTTAGGTAACAGCTATGTGTGCCCTAAGTCACCCTTAAATAGCATCGTAATAAATAAAAAGTAAACAAAGAACCTGATGACTAATGATGAAAAAACGTCCCATAATGCCCTGAGGAGTAGAGATATGTGCATGTTAGTATTGCGTTTAAATTATATATCTTATTATTATATTTAATTTAATGAAAGGAAAAATAGGAATCACATTTATCTTCAAGTTTATTTATCATTACGTTTTGTCACTTTTTTAATGCTTTTAACACTTTTTATATTCATGGTCAAATAAACCTAATGTATATGACATTATACCTAATTTTTGGCTCAAAAAAAGAGGACGTATGAATTATTTTGGCTAATAAAGGATGTTGAGGGGATCACAGACTGGTATGTCAAAGTTTAGTCTGGATGCTGGACTTTTGAAATGCAATAAAAAAAAGAATAAAACACCCAACATTCAATGTATGTCGTATGTTCCATACAAAATACATCCATGCATCCATGTTATTTTGGGGCATTTTGGTAGAAAGAAACCCACCGTTCTCATGCAAAAAAACTGTTCAAATTTGACCCGAGGTCAACAAAAGTGCTATTTATCTGCTGATGCGTAAACTGGCTTTATTGTGAATGGACTATACCAATGACCCTTTTTTAAATGTATTTAGTTGAATAGTAAAAGCACATTTCCTTTCAGTAGGTACCTTATAAGGTTTTTTTTTGTTCATTCACCAACAAGCAAGGGAGAAATTGAACTGTTTGAATGACTTATTCATTAAGCTGCTATTTCATTTAAGTCAAGACAAAAATCCTCAAGCTCAAATTTCTTTATGCCACTAAAATACGTAATCTGAATAACACTTTTTTGGCGTCTAGCTGCATGTACTGTTTAGATTTACATAAGACAGGGTTGACTATAGGGGGAAAAGATGCAACCTTACTCTAACTCTATGGATGGCTTGTTGACGAAATAAGACACAATACCAACCTAACAGTGGGTTAGAAACATGTATTTACTAAAATGTTAGTTCTAACTTGTGACTTTTAATGTGCTTTGGGGACAGCCTCAAGAACAAATGATGTTGCCATATAGCTTTTGAATAGTCAGTGTACAGACATATATAGAGAGACTAATCTATGGGACATTTTTGGGGTATATGGTAAGGCAGGTTCATTTATATGCGATGGCACAGTTTATACACTTTATATAGGTTTAGGTTGAGTGTTACTGTAAAAGAGACAATGGAAATGCATTCCATTGAAAAATGTAGAAAGAATATGATTTTTTTTGGCTTTTGTGGTGTTGAATTTGACAGGACCGCTTGAAGAGAGGAAAGGGGAGAGAGAGAGGGGGATGACATGCAGCAAAGGGCTGCGGGGTGGATTCAAACCCGGGCCGCTGCCAAGGACTCAACCTACATGGGGCGCACACTCCACTAGGTGAGCTAAAGGTCGCCGCAAAATGCTCAGTTTTTTTTAAGAGCATATTTATTTCTGAAGGTGATGCCAAACTACTACTTGAAAACCTAATGTTATAGACATCATACAAATGAATATGTAAAACTTGCAGAAGTAAAAGAGAAGCAGATAAAAAAAGAGACAAAACCGACGTCTAAGACAGCTTTATGAAAGTGTGTAGCTAGTCAGTGCAGTTAGGTAAATACAAGGCCAAAGCACTAAGCCTGATATATTACTATGTGTTTGGTGGGCAGGAGTGTAGTGTGTGGTATGTGAGATAATATTGATGGTGTCAAGTGTTAATGTATGTGTGTGTTTGATGTATGCTGAACCCCTTTGACGTGATTTATAGTTTTCACAGACAGCTGAATTGGTAAAGCTGCTTGCTTCATGTTAAACATTATCAATTTACCATAACAACACTGAGTTGACAGTGTGACTCAAAAAGTCTACACCCACAGCAAGCAAGCAGATGTTTGTGACAATTATCTATCATTTGGGACCAAGATTGTCCATATCCGGTGCATCCAAAAATTCCACCGGATGTCGCTCTTTTCGGACAATTCCGATTTCTTTGTGTTGGAATTTTAAACTCTGGTGATTCATGGGGACTCCTCAGGTCTCTGCAGGGTAAATCCAAACAGCTATTTGTCCAATCTTTTCTCTTGCACGACTAAAACTAATTTGTAACGTACTGTACATGTTCGACCAAAACACGTTCCGTTTCCGAGTCTATTTGGCAGAGGCATTGTTGCTCTGTGCAGAGCTTAGCGCCAAAGATAATTATGTATGGTTTAATGAAATGCCAATAAACCAGTGCACGTATTTCTCCAGTTGAGGTGGTTCGGGCATCTGCTAAGGATGCCTCCTGGGCGCCTCCCTAGGGAGGTGTTCCAGGCACGTCCAGCTGGGAGGAGGCCCCGGGGAAGACCTAGGACTAGGTGGAGAGATTATATCTCCAACCTGGCCTGGGAACGCCTTGGGATCCCCCAGTCGGAGCTGGTTGATGTGGCTCGGGAAAGGGAAGTTTGGGGTCCCCTACTGGAGCTGCTGCCCCCGCGACCCGATACCGGATAAGCGGTCGAAGATGGATGGATGGATGGATGGACGTATTTCTCCCATCCTGGAATGCTGTGTGGACTCACCAGACACAACGCTGTAGAGGAAGCTCTGTCAATGCTAGACCAGTGTTGGGGAGTAACGGAATACATGTCCCTACGTTACGTATTTAGAACACTAATTATATGTAACTGTATTCCGTTACAGTTACAATTTAAATAGGTGGTATTTAGAAT
Source organism: Etheostoma spectabile (assembly GCF_008692095.1). Classification (NCBI taxonomy): domain Eukaryota; kingdom Metazoa; phylum Chordata; class Actinopteri; order Perciformes; family Percidae; genus Etheostoma; species Etheostoma spectabile. Next base: position 32,260,679 of record NC_045741.1, read on the forward strand.
ACAGTTACATAGTTAAAATCAACGGATAACATGACGATACTTCTCTGTTTCACGAGTTGATTTACTATCTTATAAATTAAGGCAACTCCATGCATTTCCCAGAAGCCTCAATGGGAAAACAAAAAAATGTGCTTTTTGCGTGATCACTGAAAGAGGTCGAGATGGAGCCAACCTGGCACAACAGAGCCAGGGCAGGAATGTGTTTCTATCTTGGAAATTCAAACAGCATTTTTACCAACCTCCTTTCAGCATCCAAATTAATTCACGTCCAACCTGAAGTATCTTAAAGGTCTATGCTCTTTGGATGCTTTTATATAGACCTTAGTGGTCCCCTAATACTGTATCTGAAGTCTCTTTTATATAGACCTTAGTGGTCCCTAATACTGTATCTGAAGTCTCTTTTATATAGACCTTAGTGGTTTCCTAATACTGTATCTGAAGTCTCTTTTTATAGCTTAGTGGTCCCTAACTATTGAAGTGTCTTTTATATAGACCTTAGTGGTCCTCTAATACTGTATCTGAAGTCTCTTTTATATAGACCTTAGTGGTCCCCTAATACTGTACTGAAGTCTCTTTATATAGACCTTAGTGGTCCCCTAATACTGTACAAGTCTCTTTTATTTAGACCTAGTAGTCCCAATACTGTATCTAAAGTATCTTTATATAGACTAGTGTCCCCTAATACTGTAGAGTCTCTTTTATACTCTGTAGTGGTCCCCTAATACTGTATCTGAAGTCTCTTTCCAAAATCACCTTGGTGCAGAATTACAGCCACTAGAGCTAGTCCCACAATGAGCTCTCCTTAGTATGGCCATTCTGGTCCTTACCTTTGAGGGAGGGGGGGGGGGGGGGGGGGGGCAGGTGGAGGCTGCGGGTGTGCACCGATCCTATTCAACATCTAAACCAACAAAGAAGCAAGGAAACCCGCCGCTTCATCTATGCAGATGATCAAGGTGTGACCGCCCAATAAATGGGTTTACAATGTATGTTGTTGTGGTTTTTCAGACGCTGGACCCCAAAGCAGAGGCCTGGATTAGGTTGATTTTACAAAAAGACTCTCAAGCAGGAGCAGTGGTGGCAGGGAGCTGGTCGGCTGGAGATTATCCACAGAGGAAGCGTGAAAAACAGACGTAGAATTTACTCACGTTTGACAGCCGCATTCCTCTCAGGAAAATTCGTTATTATACAGTTTTGTTAATCACATTATATCACCAGAAAATACACACTATATTGATATAAATGGATTGTGTGGAAATTGATTTTTTTTACTGGCGCATGAGAAATAACTTAGATCTTGCCTTTGCAATATGTGTGTGTATATAATGTATGATTTTGTACCTTTGGATCTCCTTTTGATGAGCTACAGCTCTACCACATGTGCTTGCTCACACTCTTTATCCAAAGGTGCCAGGTCCATGCAGTTCTTGCAATTGGATGCCAAAACCATTTTTATTCAATTGATATAATTTATCTAAATTAAAATAAGGAAAAGCATTACAACAACAGTGCACTTCAGAAAATACATATTCGATAGGGTAACTGTAATACACAGAAAAACCTTAAACAGCACAGCAGAAGTATCAGGAGTTGTGCACAATAGCTAACAACAATTGACTATCTTTCGAGGTATGCCATGGATCAAACTGGTGTTCTATATTTGGAAACTCCTCATTACTTTCTCCCTTTTTATTTTCCTGATAGAAGGATGTCTGTCGGTTGTGACAACCTTTACATCGATCCCTTCATCTAGGAGCTTTTCCAGTCCTTTCTTGAAACCAATTGGCTCCATTGTAACAGAACTCTTGGCCTGGGTCACCTAGAGGGAACAAGTAAGGGTTGCTGCCTACTTGTGATGACATTTCTGATAAGACTTTTTAGAACAATGACTGAACCTTTGAAACTATTATTATATTTATTAATGATTTTTTTTTAACCAACACACTTTGATTGATGGAGTCATCCATGAAGGAATACGTTGTGTATTTGCAAGAATGGCCAGGGCTATCACTTCTCCCTTCTCCGCAGATTTGCACTTGCTCACCATCTAGATGAGTCTCGCTCTTGTAGTGTCCTCCTGCTTCTTGTAATTTTCTGCGATAACTGGAATCAGGTAGCTGGACTGTATGCTATAGTAGGTGGTTTTCTGGGGCAGCTGAAGGTCCAAAAGCCCTGCCCAATCAGCAAGGTCTGTGTAAGTAGCACCAGTGAAGAATGTTGCTGCTGCTGCTAGTAAGTTGTTCTCCACCATTCCACAAACAGTTGGGCAGGATTCCCAATCTCCACTGTGTCCACTGTTGGGGTAGCTGGCCCTGCAGTCCCATGTCGAAGTGTCCTCGGGCAAGACATGGGCAAGATAAGTTGGTGTGAATGTTTGTGAGTGTTTATCTAATGAGCAGGTGGCACCTTGTACGGCAGACTCGGCCACAGTGTATGAATGTGTGTGAATGGTGAATGGTTCCTGTACTATGTTAAAGTGCTTTGAGTAGTTGTTAAGACTAGTATAAGACTATATAACAACAGTCCACGTTACATTGCCATGTGACTCTGATTCAGCTGCCAGATGTTTTCACATTTTGGTTCACATCCCACATTGCAGCTCCACAAAAAGTGAATTTTTGGAAGAGTTCCATGACTTTGGACTCATTAACCAGCCACTTCCTCTCTTATCATCCTCTAAATTGTCTAGGAATGCTTGCTGAGCTTCCTGTGATAGAGGTGGAGGGGTTTGTGTCAGGGACAAAACTGGAATCAGCAGGATCAGAGGCAAGTTCTGGTTAGGACAGTGTAGACACTACAATACATTAGACTACACCACTGGATGATTGCATTACAGTAGGCTACATTGGAATAAGGAGAAAGTAATAGCACAAGGCAAATTGTTTTTGACAGCAGCCACAAACAAGGTCACTGTTTCTCAAAAAAGAATACTTTCCCCTCCCCCCTCCAATTCATTAGCAAGGTAAAGGCTACAGTCATGAGCGTTATCTCTAGCACCGCTCATTTTATTCTGGGGTGAAAAAGCACATTTGCGACAACCCAATAACATTACAGTGGATAAATGTAGCCCGAGAACAACTGCAATAGTGGTGACCACCCTATTCATGTCATAGTGTTACTAACGTTACCACTTCAGTGCTTATAGTAGTTAGTTGTCTAAAAACATAACGGAACACTTATCGTAGCTGCAGGGGATCCCCTTTGTCCGGACTATACTATCGATGGGATGGCCATATCCTTCATCACATGGTCCATGTGGCTAATTCCATTTTTTTTCCACGGATTCAGCCAGTCAGCGTTTTTGGTTGGAATTCTATGAAACATCATGGTATTACCTGGTCTCCCCTGTTAATTGCCTCAGCTCTTTACACTACATCAACTACCCATGATTGTAAACTATGCTTTTAGTATCTAGTGATTGTTGACTCTGTTACTCCAACTCTGATCTAACTCCAGGCGAACTCTCTGCTCCGTGACCGGGCTTCTCAGGTGCTGCGAGCAAATCACTCCGCCCAAGTAGCAGAAGTAGCCTAGCAGTGCGTCACCTTTCTGAGAATATAGTTCCCAGTTAGTACGCGGTAAGAAGATGGCTGTGTCTCATGTGACCTTGTTATTTGTACACCCTGTGACTATACAAATCATGTGAATAGGAACATGTTGGCGTTATTTTGTCACTTATTGGGAACAGTAGCTAGTTGGAACCAGTTACCTGCAGGTTCTGTGCTAGGCTAAGCTAATGCTGGGGGCGTCAGACAGAGTTACAGCACGCATGGAGATGAGAAGGGTATGTATCGACTTCATCCTAACTTTGGGGGATATGGGGAATGAACTAAAGTCCCGATAAGTCAGCGTGTTCCTTTAATACAACCCTTGTTATATAAAATGATGTTAAAGCAACACGTATACTGCCCTTTCAGACGCTGCTCTCCCTGGCCTATGGCTAAACCTGTTTGTGTGTGTGTGTGTGTGTGTGTGTGTGTGTGTGTGTGTAAACATTACATTTTGCTGCTGAGTTTGGCCTAGTGAATTTGAAGACGTTGAAAATATATTAGTAGAATCTTAAACGTATTTTGAATATGAATTTGGTATATTGAATTGTTTATGTTGAATTTTGGATTCTGAATTTATGAACTTTGAAAAATAAAGGTGAGAATTAGTTGAGGCAACGCATTCAGATGTTTTGTCATTTCAATGCATAAATGTTCAGTGCTGGAAATTCAATGGCTTTTAAATTTCAAAATCCGATGACCGACACTTCCATATTAACCTTACAAAACAAATGATACAGATTCCCCGGCTGCAATACCGCCGACAGAACAGATGCAAGAGCCTGGAAATACTGACCAATCAGAGGAGACTGTGCTTTTCAGGAGAGGGGCTTTAAAGAGACAGGCGCAAAAAATGAAATGTTACACACTCAATTCAGGTGTATGCAGGCAGACAGCATGAGAAAACCAATACAATTTTTGAAAAAATACTAATACTAAAAATACTAAAAATACTAATTTTAAATACTAAAATTATCAGATTTTTCAAAGCAGAATTTGAAGCAGTTTGACTTCTATCCTTGGAGACTGGGGGGA
>NC_045741.1:32265268-32267533 GCF_008692095.1 Etheostoma spectabile
ACCTGACACACTGCGTGTTTGCTGTATTCTAAGTGAATGTGATGGCTGTATTTAGGAGCTGGGTGATTATGGTGATGTATTACCAGGAGCTGTTATGGTTGGAGCTGACAGCTGAGGCCAAACATTTTCACACAGACCTGTCTGGGGGAAGTAGAGACGCTGTCAGGTTTGTTTAAGCTGAAGGAGCTTTGTCGCACTCTTTCATAATCTTTCTCTGTCTTTATACCCCCCTCTGCTCTTTCTCTGTCTCTCTTTTCCTGCTTTGAGCACATTGCCTCGACCTAGGTGGGCTGTGGAAATAGTTCTCCACCCCTGCTCTTTTTCTGTTTCTTCCCTTTCTTTCCCCTCTCTTTTCATCCTATCTCAAGTGTAGACACATAATTATGGAATGGGCTCAAGTCAGTCTCCAGCTATCCCAAACGTGCTGTCTTTTAACTGTGTCCAGTCATGTGTGTGTTTGCAGTGTTCATGTTTCCTATGTTTGCCCTCTTATACACCTATACAGACATTCTGTTTGTCTGGATGGATGTACATAGTCTGTGTGTGTGTGTGTGTGTGTGTGTGTGTGTGTGTGTTATTAGCTGCTATTGGCTGAGAGTGTGTTTCTTCTCTTTCTTTCTCAGCATCTAAGAAAAAATAACAGCAGATGAAAGGGAAGAGGAACACGCACAAAACACACCCACACACACCACACCACACACACACACACACACACACACCACACACACCACACACACACACAAACACACACACACAACACACACAAACACCACCAGAGCACACCAAACACAGGCCTGAAATGAAGACACTTCTGGAGGAGACTGTAAATGTCTAAAAACAAAGAACCATAACTGGATAGATAGATGGCTCTCGACACATCAAAACCCACAACATGTGCCTTGAAATAATTGTGACGTCAGTCCTACATTGAATGTACGCTCAACTTTTTGTGAGGTGGGATACAAATAGGGTGGGGTGGAGAAATCTGCCTAAACAACTGGTATCTACCAGAATAATATCTACCATAACAAATGCAAATCAGATTTTGGTTCCTCATTTCCTTTGCCACTTCCTGTGTTGCTTTCCGGTGCTCCAAAACCAACGTTACAAGCAACAGAAGCACATCTGCATGTGACTCTAGTTACCACTACAGTACACTTGGCAGCAGGTAACACTAGCCTACCGCTAACTAGTAGTTGGATTAACTATGGTAAAAACCAATAGTAGCTGGATTAAACATGGTTAAAATGCTGACAGCTAAACGTGTACAATAGTCTGCAGCTAACGACACAAACTCGCTGCACTATGGCCACAGCTGTTGGTGGAGAAACAACACAGACGGGACTTAATGATGCATTCACTTGCAAATCGTAAGCCTCGTGGTGCATTCATAGTTTTTGTAAAATACTCTTTTGTCATCTAATAATGCTAATACAAATGATTTATACTTTATTAATCCCATAACGGAAATTACAATGTTGTTAGACTAGACATTACACACAGGCCTGAAATACATACACATGCTCAGTACGTATACATACACTAATGGAGAGATGTCAGAGTGAGGGGGCTGCCACTGTTGATGGACAGGCACCCCGAGTTGCGGTGCCTTGCTCAAGAGCACCTTTGCAGTGTTCAGGAGGTGAACTGGCACCTTTCCAGCTACCAGTTTACCACACTACTTTGGTCCGCATGGGGACTTGAGAGACCCTCTGGTTCCCAACACACAATGAACAGAACACTGTTAAGAAAACCAGATGGACCATAAATGCGTTGAAGACTGGTGTTGGGATAAAGGTGTAGTTTTAAACCTCAAGACAGTGTCTAAAAAAACGGGTCAATGAAATATTGCGAGATGTCTATGCCAATGTCAGAAAAGATAAAGGTGAGCTCTACCCCCGGAGCAGCTCTGTTGGTCTCAGTGCTGGACTTAAGCGTTACCTTAATGACCCACCGTTTAGTCTGTCCTGATGTCCAAGCCTGAGCATTGTAATTTATTCATTGGGCCAAACATCACCCTTTAAAGGAACATGCCACTGTTAAAATCGGGCTTATCACGGTCTCCCCTAGCTGTAGACAGGTGGGCCAATGCATTTTTTGTCTCAGAGCATGCATTGTATTAGTCCGGTGCAACACCTGCTAGTGTTGCTTGTGGTCTGCATATTCAATCTCTGCCTAGGAAATCATCTAGTCTAAATATGCATTGCTATTTGTACTCGACTAATACGCAGGCCACAAGAAGTAATTAGGTTGTTGTTGTTTTTT
>NC_045741.1:32267543-32268577 GCF_008692095.1 Etheostoma spectabile
TTTTACTCACAACATGCTAACCGGCAACATAGGATTCCTTTCACTGTGCTAAGCTAACTAGCGACTCCGCTGCCGGTATTGCACCGGACTAAAACAATGCATGCACTGAGACAAAAAATGCATTGGCCCCCTTATCTACAACTAGGAGAGACCGGAATTAGCCTTGTTTCATAAACGTTGCCATGTTCCTTTAACTGTGATATAATCACGGCCTGTTGTGATCTATTGTTTGAATACAGCCTAGTAATGCATCAGGTCTCCCCTAACCAAACTAGCTTTTTAGCACTAGCATCAGCTCATAGCTCAGCTAAATCCTCTCATCCAAATTTAGTCCTTTCTGGCAAACTCAAGGCTTCAAAACGGTGGTCCACAAAACCAATGGGTGATGTCACGGGGGCTACGTCTACTTCTACTTTTTTACACCATAGTGATTAAGATTCTACATTGATTCTATAAGATTTCCACTGCTGACTGCATGTTTTGGTGTGGTTGTGTTTGGATAACTACTCTACCATGACAGGTGCAAACTCAATTACCTGTATGTCACGAGATGTGGCTGAAGGTTCCAGAAAAACCAAGCAAATGGAACATGTGATACATTTTTTTATGTCAGAGACTTTTAGGATGTCTTAGCCTCCGTCTTAAAAATAGAGAGAATATTGGCACACACTCTCAAACCCACTCTCACTCATTTTCACTCTCCACTCTCTCTCACTCATTTTTCCTCTCAGCATTCAGCTCATCATTACTGAACTTAAATAAAGCTTTGTAGCTGATCTTACTGATCAAGGGCCAGTTGTCTTAAAACATCATGAAAATGAGTTGTATGATGTTTGTGGGTCTTTCCAAAGACACCAACCATGCATCCACCAGTTTCATGTTGAGTGCTCCACTGCCAAACAACCATCTGTTTATGTGATATGAAATGAAATTATCCTTTCATTTTGGAACAATGCACGTCTCATGTTAATATCAGTGGAATATCCTACTATTAGAATCCTACTGTGTGTGGCCAGGGCCACACACTGCCAAAT
>NC_045741.1:32268587-32287173 GCF_008692095.1 Etheostoma spectabile
ATTTTCAATACTTCCTCCAGTTTGTTGCAGTGAATGATCAAATGTTCAAAACAGATCTTTTAGTTGGATCCAACAACTTGCAGAGTGATTTAGAAACAATATGCAGCCAAAGATTAGTCTGTTTGTACATTAAGGACAATTATGGAGTTATTTTATATTTTCATTCACGCTAATGGCTAGCTTTAGGGACGTAAATGTCAGTCAATTGGTCCACCGATGTGATCCAGACTAAAATAACTAGCAGATGTTGGTAGACGTTGATGTTTTGCAGATCACTAGCCCCAGGATTTACGTTCATGTTGGACGACTCACAACTCAGTGTTCACAACAATTCATGGGCCCGCAAATAATGTTTGACTTTTTAATAACCACACTGTAGTCGTCTTGTCTTGTGTAGGGTGGTCTAGGGTTAAATTTTCTGCAGACATTCATGAATGAATGTTCATGAATTTTTTTAAGATTAGTTTTTGGGGAATTTGTAAGCCTTTATTTTCACAGGACAACTGAAGATATGAAAGGGGTGAGAGAGGACTAAACCTCTATACATTGTAATAACTTTGTGATGTCCAATACTGTGGTATACAGTAAGACGAAATACTTTAAAAAATATTTTTCCACCATCCTGAGCTGTGTTTTGTGTTTAGTATATAATATAAAACACAACTAAACATGACAAAGTAGTTTTTTAGTGGCGATTGAATCTACATTTGGTGTTCTAGTAAGATTTTGGGGAAGCAAGACAGTTTATGTGGCATAGTCTTAATTTACAGGGGAGGGGGGTTACAACCCCCCCAATGTAATCTGGCCATTGTAACCCCATCCTAAAAACATAATTTCCATTACATAAATAAAGACATTTGGACTATAACTTGATGCAGAGAACGCACAAATTGTTTCTGAAAAATTCACCAGAATGCAGAGAAATTTGCTTGACGTTCGAAATTTCAATTTTGCTCAAATGTGGTGTAGTGGTGGGCGGATCATTCCAAATATGGATAATACCGATACCAACGTTGGTATTACCAGTGCAGTAAGATCATAGCTATAGTTCAGTTTCAGAGGCGACCTGGCTGTCTGTGTCTGTGTGAGTGCTGCTCCTGTCACAGCGGAGCAGGCATTCTTTGCTCCTCCCCCCCCTCTTGTGATTCGACGGTGTATCGGCACGGGACTCGGTGGCGTCAAGCAGGCAGCACACACACACACACACAAGCAGGACAGAGACAGAATGGCAGAGAGGAAAATGAAATGATGACAAGCTGTATAATGTGTAAAAAGGCTGTTAGATACAGTGGTACATTTATACAAGCATGTGAAAATACTATCCTTGGTTTTAACTTATTAATAATCCAAATGTAAAATCACAAAAAACTCTTAGGTCATGAAAATGTATCCATCTTAATTATTAAAAAGTATCGGTATCATACACGTACTGGCGATATTGGCCCTGTATTGGTCGGTGGTTTGAGGATTTTATGAAGAGAAGAACAAAATAGAACATCTTCAAACGTATCCTTTAAATTCCAAGAAACTACATTAACTACAACTACACTTTGTTGCTTCATAGTGAAAAATCTATAACAATAACTTTCTTATGCGAGTGAGCTGAAAACAAGCGCCGTGTCTCACAGAGACTCTCCTCTTCAGACAGTTTCTGACATTATAAGACAGACTCAGGAGGCGGTTAAGTAGGGGCTGCCTTTCAGAAGCTCCGCTCATTTTTCCCTCTAGACAGGAGGAGGAGTGGGAAGAGAAGGAGGCTCTCTCTCTCTTTCTCTCCCCCTCTTTGTCTGGGTAAAATGGATTTGTAGGTATTTTCCAAGATTTGATGGTAACTCTAGTCTGGATGATGTTTAGTAACACAGCTCTATTAGCTGGTCTCATCCTCTCTCTTCCTCTCTCTCTCTGTCCTGGTGATCCAGGGGGCTTATAGAATCCCAGACAGTGACAGTCTGAGGTGAATCTCCTGTGTGTGTGTGTGTGTGTGTGTGTGTGTGTGTGTGTGTTTGTGTGTGTTTAGGCCACAGACACAGGGATAAAACGGATAATTACAGGATGGTCCATGCTCAGGTGGCTCTATCAAGAAGGGCAGTGCAGATGTATCTGACCATAACTGCTATCGATATGATGGAAACCACAGATGTTTGTCTGTGAATCATTTGTTGAAGTTTAAATCTGTAGATGGAGCCGTCATAAAATTGTAGACTTGCGGCTCTGGATAACGCTCTCTATGACTTTGACAAAAATGAAATGGAAATAAATGACAGCAATTATAATTGTCATTGTTGTAGGCCTAAAGTGATTCTTATATAATCAATTTACATAACATTTTATTCAACTAAAATGTATGTCAAGGCATACGTACAGTACCTCTACAGCCTTGTCCTCTAAATTTTGCCACTGTCAGCAAAGGCAGTCAAAGACACCTTAATTATACGAATCAAACCTTTTTTTAGAAGACTCAAATACGTTTTCTGGTTCTAGACAAATTTTTAAAACATGTTTTCGCTGATAATCACTAAAAGTAGTTTGGACTAAAGTGGCCCAGCTGTTTGAACTGGATCCATATGTAAAAGCTTCATCAAGTATTTGACGGAATCCAAATTTATGTATTGCAAGATCTTCCCTTTTTTGGAGGGATTGGTTGGAAAAGGGAATTACATTGGGGAATCTGTATCTTTGTGGCATATTTTAATCCTTTTAGTATGTGGTACGTCATTTTCACAGATTTGCAACTTTGCCATCTGTTAGTGGGGATATTTGGATGCAGTTTGTCTGCCCCGAAGGCACCAGAATGTTTAAATAAGGTGATGATGAAATATTGAAAAGGTCATGAAGCTTCTGGGTATTATTCTATGCTTGTGCAGAACGTGCAGGATGGAGCCTGGTCAGCCCTCCAAAAGACATGGCGAAGGGATCTAAGTATTACACTGGATAATGAGGAGTGGGAATTTGTAGGGATATTGAAACAATGTCATGCAATGTGAGGGTGCGCCTCATGCAGTTCATGATATACATCTCTTCTTTTGGACTTCCTCTAGATTGTTTTGACTTGGTTTGAAAGACACATCTAATTGTTGGAAATGTAATTCCTTCATGTCCTATGTTCGTGTGATAAGGTCCAGTAATATTGGACCTGGGATACATGATAACCTATGTAAGACAGCAGGGACCCAGGTTTAAGCTCTAGACCATTTCTTCTGGGAGACGGGTCAATAAGCGGAACACAATATAAATATAATACAGATAAGCACATTAGCAGCTGGTTTAATAAAGCCAAACAGAGTGGGCTTGTAAAATGGCTTTAGTGGCATTTGAAAAAATGCAATATAAACTAAATGTGATTAAATGTGTTAATGATATCAGTCTGGTGTCTTTAGAGAAGTGGATGATGGACAGGGCTAGTGTTGACACGTCACATGAGGGGGATGGGGGGTGCTTGTGTGACGCTGACTTAGCCGAGGCAAATAACAGGTGTGGAGATGGATTGAGGCAAACAACACGCATCTACACAGAGAACACTACTGGAGAAAAGGATGTATTGTGTTTAAGTTGTAAAAGAACTACTACAATTACTATTTATTCGGGACTGGTATTGCTACTATTCATTCTAACCCCGACTGGCCCGTCAGACACCGCCTACCAAGAGCCTGGGTCTGTCCCAGGTTTCTTCCTAAAAGGAAGTTTTTCCTCGCCCCAGTCGCACTGTTGCTTGCTCTGGAGGAAACTACTAGAACTGTTGGGTCCTTGTAAATTCGGGAGTGTGGTCTAGACCTACTCTATCTGTAAAGTGTCTTGAGATAACTCTTAGTATGAATTGATACTATAAATAAAATTGAATTGAAAATTGAATTAAACTGTATGATGTTAATCGTAAAATAAATATTGTTGCTGAAAATGGCTCTTTTGATAGTAAAGGTTGCTGACCACTGTTAGTAAATGTTCAACGTTACATTTGAGCATTGAGCAAAGATTAGGCTTTTTTAAGTCTATATGGTTGGGTGTATACATGTGTATGTGTGTGTATGCATCTACTGTATACAGTGTATATATATATATATGTATATACCATTCTCGGCAGGAACCCTATGGAGTGCCCTCTTCAGCTAGGGAATGAGTCCTTAACCCAAGTGAAAGAGTTAAAATACCTTGGGGTCTTGTTTGCGAGTGAGGGGACAATGGAGCAGGAGGTTGGACGGAGAATCGGCCCAGCGGGGGGGGGGGTATTACATTCAATTTATTGCACCGTTGTGAGGAAAAGAGCCAGAAGGCAAAGCTCTCGATCTACTGGTCAGTGTTTGTTCCTAGCCTCACCTATGGTCATGAAGGCTGGGTCTTGACCGAAAGAACGAGATCCAGGGTACAAGCGGCCAAAATGGGTTTCCTCAGGAGGGTGGCTGGCATCTCCCTTAGAGATAGGGTGAGAAGCTCAGTCATCCGAGAGGAGCTCGGAGTAGAGCCGCTGCTCCTTCGCGTCGAAATTAGCCAGTTGAGGTGGTTCTGGAATCTGGTAAGGATGCCTCCTGGGCGCCTCCCTAGGGAGGTGTTCCAGGCACGTCCAGCTGGGAGGAGGCCTCGGGGAAGAACCAGGACTAGATGTAGGGATTATGTCTCCAACTTGGCCTAGGAATGCCTCGGGATCCCCCAGTCGGAGCATGTTGATGTGGCTCCGGAAAGGAAAGTTTGGGGTCTCCTGCTGGAGACCCGGCACCAGATAAGCAGAGGAAGATGGATGGACGAAGATGGATGGATACTGTATATATTTTTGGATGCACATTGTTTACTGTTTAAGTGAAGTATAACAAAATGTAAAACGTTTAAGAACTGTCAAGATGTTTAATTTAGTTGAACTGAACCAACAATATGTATTGACACAATAAAGGTTATATTAAAAAAAGAATAGGCTAAGAATCTTCTCAAGTCTGTCTTAAAACAATAGCCAGGTCCCATATGCAAACTCAAAGAGTTCATTTTGTAGTAGTAGTAGTACTGTTGTAAAGTTCTGTGTGCCCATTACTTATAATGATAGCCTTGATTTAGCATTATCTTTCATAACAGCCTCTCAAGGATTCTTCTACAATGGTAGAAAGATGTAAATCAAATGCTTTGACATTCACAGTGACTACTGGGAAGACACTGTACATATTAACCTAGATCTAAACCCCAAATTAGTCATCCACATCTGATTTTAGAATCTAATCAGTCATCATTTTGTTACTTATTATTTGGGGCATTTGGCCTCTATTTGACAAGACAGCACGAGGCAGGAAAGGGAAGAAAGAGGGGGCCGCAGTTCAGACTCAAACTAGTTTGAAGGGGGTTGCAGCACCTGATTGATGAATAAACTATCTGTTGGAGGGTCAGATGAATTTTGGACAGGTCAGAAATATTGGTCATCCATCTGCAGTTTGACCAGCAATCCCATTTCTCACATGTCTTCACTTCAGATTCTTTATATATTTTAGTGAGCTATATTTAACATTATGGGAGTGATATTTGGTTGAAGACAATGAAACTGTGCTTCACTGTAGAAGATGCATATCACACTGCCCACATGGGCCAGCCATCGGCAGCTTCGTATTCATTTTTCTTTTAACTGTCTTTTTTAAAATATAGTGCACAAAGCATCATTCTAAGTTGGGTAAACTCTTTTGAGGAAGCAGCCATCTTGTTTGACTCAAATCTTTTTGGAGTTATAGATAGTATAAAACTAATCTGTGATCCTATGTTAACAGTGTGAGCGCCCACATCTTGGCCATTTTAATCAAAAGAGTGAATTCAGACATGCCAAAATACTGATTAAAACATTGAGTGTAAGTTAGCCAAATTACGGGATTCATTTAATGTGTTAGAAAAAATATGATACAGACTTTTCTTTGATTATTATTAAAACTGTTTGCATAAGAATGCCATATCGTACTGATCACTCTAAACAAGATTACCATGGAGCCATTGTCTGTCTTTGTGAAAGGCACAGGACGTTTCAGAGCAGGCAGAGGAGATTCCCAGACCCAATGAGATAAACTGACAACATCGACTTTTTTATGACTTTGTATTAACATCCACTTTGAATAAATTAGCGGCTGTGGAGATCTTCCATTTTCTGTACTATTCTGAAGTGTGGAAACTCTCTCCTTGTGTTCCCAAGAACAGTGGTCTCCGTCTATTCTTGATAATGTAATTATCCGTCTATTCTTGATGATGTAATTATTCTAACACAATGTACAGTTACACCAGATCTAAAACCAACTGACAGCTTTGACAGCACCCCCCCCCTCATCAAAACATCAGATGAGGGAATGTCTTGTAGGACAATGCTTCAGTAGAGTTCAAAAGACAAGTTCCACAGACATGGAATCTGTAGCTGTTCTGGAGGCTCATAATTGAACAACACCTTATCAACACATACTGTATGTTGGTTTTTCTTTCTGTTTCTGACGCTATAGGGAACAAGTTTCCCTATTTATTCCATCACTACTCCCAAAGGAGCCTGCTGACATAATTAACTCCTACAGAGCCAAACATGGCAGCTTGTATTAATTGCAAATAGCACAGTCAGTAATTATAGGTAACTTAAACATGCAACTGTGCATGCTTACTGTGTGACAAATGACATACAGTCAAGCCAAATTGTTGGAGATATAGTTGTTTAACAGATTTAAATTGAACTAGATGAAAGTTTAATGATTCACATGAGGAAATGAAGTCTTTGAAGCCGAGAGTCATCTGATACAGAGAGGGAAAGAACACAGTGTTCATGCTTTGGTTTTGGACTGTACTTGATTGTGTATAAGGTAATATTTTGTTGACATGCAGCAATTGCAGCACCTGATTAAAAAGCTGTTAGTTTAAAATGGGTTCCATGCTTCTTGCTGTCAGCACGGTCAGGGTGGTGCGTATGCAGCATGGTCGCCGCAAACGGTAAGAGCAGGAGTCAGCTCCAAGAACAGACGTCTTCTCATCTGCAGCCACTCATTGAAATAATCTTGGAGGTGTACATCGCTCAGACACCATTTCATGATATCGACAACCACACCGCCCCAACCGCGCTGACCGCAAGAAGCATGAAACACCATTAACTGTCCCTTCATTCCAAAACCCATACTACGATACTATTTAGTCTGCGAGAAAAATATTTAGTACGTCCCAATACGTAGTACGTCTAATGTAGTATGCCAAAAACATGAGGATGTCCTGCTGCATCCAGTATGCAAGCCAGCATGCTGTCCCACAATCCCTAGCGCAGCATATGTGAGCAAGAGGGTCAACGTTCATGGCGTAATGTTATGAAGAAATAGTGAGACACAATTGTATGCATACTGCATGAAACAGTCATGTACTAAAAGTAAAACGATAAAGTATGACAGAAAATCCCCCCCAAAAAGTAAAAAAAAAGTTATACACACCGACAACAGAATGAATGTCTCTGCTGGTTTTCTGGCATCCTCACTGTGAAAACAAGACTTAGGGTTATTGTGCCTGGCCCTGCACTTTACCACCACTAGCCTAAGCTCACCGGTTGCCCATTTCTCCAACGCTCCATTGTTCCGATCTCTCAATAACTCGAAAAATTCTTTTTGGTCCTACAGCCCACTAGTCTGATGTCCCTTTGTTTTGAAAAATTAAACTCTCTAGCAATAAATAATAGTATAATAATAATAAAATATACTGCATATAGAATAATATATAGTCTTGGGATAAATTTGTGTTACGATGGTACAGCAAGTTTTCGTGCAGATCGGACTCACATCCCAAGAGTAGTTAGACAAAGCAGGTTTACCATTTATTGCGATGTGGCTAATTAATAAAAAAGTTGAAACAGTGCCAATGTCCAATTCCCTCAAACTTTGACATGGATGCACAGCCCCCTATGCCGAACAATTTTTTTCAAGTTTCGTCATCATCGGAATAACTGTGGCTAAGATATGCCACTTCCTGTATCCACAGCCACCTACAGGAAGTTGGTCTCCCATAACTTTTGCATATCTTGAACTATCACAATTCTTCTGATAACTTTTTTGTCATGAGGTGAAGATCAGAATCACCATCTAGGAGAAGTTTGAAAGAATGTAAAACACATGAAAACAAATAAATTAAGAATGGCCGCCTTCTGTTTTGGTGGAGCTAATGAAGTTAAATTACAAATATGTCCGCAATGATTAGAGCAATAAGTCTTATGGTTTCGGTCTGGCTGGCAGTGAGTATTTCTTTTTACAATTTTTCTGACTAAGTTTTCTGTTGGCCTGCCCTGTGTCCCTGCTGTTTTCTTTTTTTCCACTCGCCCTCCGGCCAGCTGACCGTGCAAACCTGAATCTCATCCGTAATCACCTGCTCCCTCCGCTCCCACCTGCCTGCCATCTCCAATAGCGACAGTACTTCAGCCCCGACATTTCAAACCATCTGCGCTTGATCGTTGCTCCAGTCGAAAAAACTCTCGCAAGCTCCTTATGTTCTTGAGCGTTCTGTACCACTGTGTTATATGAACTTGCCCTTTTCGTCTTTTCCCCGCAGTTATTTTCTCCACTCCGGTTTCCCGTCTCCGGTCAGCTGGCTCCTTTCAGACCTTGGCTCCTTCTCTTGGACCTCCTCCCATGGCACCCTGCTTCAGTGTCTCCTCTTCGGCTCTACGACCCCGGCTCCTCCTCGCTCTCCCCAAGTACTCTCTCCCCTGAGACTCTCCTACCCTCGTTCTCTTCGTCCCTGTCCCCTGTCTTTCCACTTCCCCTCCATCAGAACAATAAAACCATTTGCATTCCTTTGAGCCTTGCTTGTTTGAGTCCTCCTGTTGTTAGCGTAACATTATGTGTAGTAAATATGGTGAATATCGGAGCTACTATGTCCAAGGTAAGACTTTCAACGCATTAGGGGATGCTATGGAGCCCGCTTACAGGTATGGGCCAAATAGCTGGACAGTCTCACAAAGCTCCCAGGTTTTTATGTGAGCGTCAATCTTTGTCAGTTTTTGTAAAAACTGAGGCAGTCAAAAATGTGCCCAAGGGCTAAAACCAATTAGGGGGCGTTATACAGTAATCATACCCCTCTCAAACTCAGATCAAAGAATTTAATATTCTACATAAGGCTGCACAACTTTTAGAGTTTCCGTGCATACTAAAGTGCACACACTTGTTTATAAAATAAAACATTTTGCACGAAAACCACAGTGGCCAAAAAAATAAATAAATGCTCCGCGGACTTCAAAATTTGGTATATTAAGTTCTCATTTTATTCAAAATTCTGAAGCTCGTTTGGGGGCGCTGTGGAACTTTGTAGTTTTTGACAGGTCTGAAATGTGTGCAATTTTTTGTGAGTTGTCCAGCATGTTGATCTAACAAGCAAAATTACTTTTCTCTAGCTTATTAACACACTTAAATGTGTATCTAGCCTTATCCACACAAACTCCGCACCGGTTTGCTTGTGTTCAGTTTCCCATTCTACTGTGACTAGTGGTTAAGGTTAGGATAGTTTAGAACCTGTACAAATGGGGGTTACGTTACGGAGAATTTGAGACACAAAACTGCATGTAGACCCTCTGCACCTTATTTAGCAACACTCACCTTTAAAATGGTCGGAACAATGGGATGTAGGACTGGTGGGTTGTGGGACCAAAGGGAATTTTTGGGGTTATTGAGAGATCTGAACAATGGAGCGTTGGAGAAATGACATGGCACCGGCTGAGTGTTGCTGGTATCTATCTTCCTAATTAACTCTCCGCCTCATAGCAGGCTAATACAAACTTGAACAAGGAGATGCCGAAGGCTGTGTGAGAGGACACTCAAACATGCCAAAACAAGCTGTTGTTCATGCTAGGCTAAAGGCTAACCCCAGCAGAACAGCTGTCCCAATTGTTTCTAACACAAATGTCTGCTTTATACACAATAAACTAGACTACTTTTTTTTCTACAAACAGTTTCGTAAAGTGAATTAAGAATGGCCACCTTCTGGTTTGGTGGGGCTAATGAAGGTAAATTAAAAATATGTCCGCAATGATTAGAGCAATATGTGTTATGGTTGGCCGTGAGTATTTGGTTTGTTTTTTTACTGTTTTTCAATCTGAATTTTGTTAAGATACAAGAAAGTATCTTATGTAACATTTTAGAATTGAAATAGCTGCAGCCCTGAGCCTTTGGCTACGTATAGTAGATCTTATACCCATAGAACATGCACACGCTTGTGCAATGGCGGAGCAGACAATGGGAATGCTCTCTCTGAACTGATCTGTGATTGGCAAAGGTCTCCTGTGACAACTAGATAAAGTCTGCCAAGTACCTAGATTTACCGAAGCCTGAATACAGAGCCAAGGATGATATGCTAGTTTTACTAGTGCTAGCTGCTAGTCTAGTTTTCTCCCTTGACACTTTATTACAGAATTTTAGCCGCAAAATACCAAAAATAAACTGCCTTACCCAGCTTTAATTTGATCGGTGAGGAGTGCTTTACCATCAAACAGAGGAAAGCATTTATAATACATACCTCAAACATAGTGGTAAATTTCATAGGCATGCCGTTGTGTTAGGAAAAGTCCCTGAATGTGTGACCTTAAAAAAAGGTTGTGTGACCTTAGAAAAAGGTTGTGTGATAAGTCATCTCAGGTATTTGTGCCTGAGGGAGAACCGTGTGTTGGGAGAACAAAGTGATCCAGTTAGGTGCCATGTCAATTATTTTGTCCCAGGTGATAAAAATACAGTACATACAGATGAAGGAGCTACAGCCAACTACTACAAAGACATGCGAGAGAGCTGCCAATGATCTGTCAGCCAGTGTCTGGGTGAATTACCTGTGCATTTGTTGCATAAGTCAAAAGGTGAAAGAAACACAAACAACACCTCTGTTTTGCATGTGTGTTTCCGTATGTTTTTTTCCGTGTGTGTGTGTGTGTGTGTGTGTGTGTGTGTGTGTGTGTGTGAGAGAGAGAGAGCCAGAGAGAGAAAGCAGGAGAAAGACCTGTTTGTGAATTATAATTTTTGTGCTCCCTCAGGCTTACATCCCGCCCTCACCTATACACATATACAACTGGAACACCATGTAATGAACACATGTAATTATGTGTATTAACCGCTTCAATGAGACATCATATTACTACAATTTGCCGCAACAGCGTGACAACTCTCAAAAAAGGCTTCCAAGGAAAGACGTTTCACCCATTTCTCTTAAGCTGGTATTGTTTCTTTAAAAGAAGAAAATAACCCAATATCACACCAGCAGGCTCTTGAGCTAAAATTATTAAAAGTACTCTGGTAAGAGATCTGTTTTTGAATATTTTGGAGCCTGCAATGTTTACACATTTCTTCAAAAGGAGTCACAATGACTCCAAAACCTTCTGTAAACGAGCAAGGGAAAGTGATTCACTTAGTTTTTTCGGTGTCATTTTGAACCGCTCAGTCATAAAATGCCACACAGCAGATTTCCTGTCTGTGTGAGCATTATGTGGGATTCCAGAGAACAAAATATACAGTGGAGCAGCAGCAATGCTTGTCTTAGCTGCTTGCTCTCCCTCTCACTATTATTCACAGTTTGCATTGAACATTTTAGCATTCTCAGACATCAAATTATCAATTTGCATCTGGCTATATTCTAGGCTCGCTCTGTGCTTGCCCGATTCTCTCATGCCATCCAAAAATCTCAAGCTTTTATTAATGGATTGTAAAAGAGCAATTTCTACCTCCACTGTTGGTCCGCTCTCATCACTGTCAGGACACGCTCTTTTGTCTGGGGAGGGTCTGGAATCCTCATTGATATCCTTAAGGTCTTCCCAAGATTTTAATCTTTCTGAGACATGTTCCCGTTTGCTTTTTAATAGCTCTTCAATAAATCTCGACAGCTCTTTAATGGACCCACTGAAATCCAGATTGTTTGATCAGAGTTCAATCAGGCCCAGTAGTTTGGGCCAGCCAACATGCTGTAGAAGCAGAAAAAGGACTTCCAGGTGGCAGAATCAGGAATAGGCAGAGGGAATCTACTAAAAAAATTGCAATTTCTTTTTGCAATTGCCATCCACAACTCTTGACAGTTTTGTAGTATATACTCAAGTTCAAGTTCAAAAACCTTTATTTGTCCCCGAGGGGCAATTCATTTTTTCTGCAGGAGCAGGAAATTGACACACAGTACATGACAACAAAGACGACAACATAAATTAAAAAACAGTATTAAACCAAATAGAGAAAATAAATACCACAACATTAAAAGTTTAAATCCCAGTGTACCTTATGTGCCGATGTTACCTAGTCTTTCCAGAGTTAAGTAGAGAGATAGCAGAGGGGATGAAGGAGAATTTGTACCTATTAGTTTTGGCTGGTACTGTACCTTATCAAAAGCACTCAAGCTGTATGTTTGACTCTTGTAAAAATCAAAGAGGTGATGTGTTTGAGCAGCACCTGGAGTCTATCGTTGTCACACATTCACACCTGGGAGCTGCCCAGTACAACCACAGTCCACAAACAGTCGGGGTTAAGGGCCTTGCTTAAGGGCACCTCAGTAATGGTAATGAGGGAGAAGCCTGCCAGTCTGGGTATTAAACTGACAACCTCCCGGTCACAAGTTTTCTTCTTTCATCTTTAGGCCACCACTGCCAGATGCAGACCTGCAAAGGTAGTTGACGTATTAAAATAATGCTTCATTTGTATTGTCATTTACTGCTTTTAGATGCATTTCCATTAGGGATGAGCGAGTACAGCATTATCTGTATCTGTTACTGTTTACCACATGAATTATCTGTATCCGTATCTGTACTTGGACTGGGCGGGGCCTAAACCGGAAGTGGTCAGATTTAACCCGGAAGTGGGTCGGGTTCTCTTGAAATGTGCGGGGCTTTAACCGGTATGTTATTTAAGCATGCAATTGATATGAGTTGATCAAAAATTGTTATATTATTGCTGATTTGAAAACGTTTACATGACAGCATCAAGCTTCAGATCAATGGTGTTGTCATGGTAACAAACAAACTATATACAGAACGTTTTGCAACAATGAATACAACACATGCCGTTGCAATGAGTAAAATGTAAAGAACAAGAGTTTTCATACTCAATATAACTTTCTTTTTTTTAAGATTTTTTTTTTTATGATCAGTGTTTTTTTTTGTTTTTTTTTTTTTTATTACAAGGTTATGTATGTGTGATGTGTGTGTGTGTGTGTGTGTGTGTGTGTGTGTGTGTGTGTGTGTGTGTGTGTGTGTGTGTGAGTAAGAGAGAGACACAGAGAGAGAGGGGGCGGGGGGCAGCTGACAGTAAAAAAAAAAAAATCTCCGATGGCAGAGACGCACAGGAGTCCCATTTAAACCAAGCAGCATGTCTGAAACCCACGTTCCCCAGAAATCTACTGGTTACTATGTAAGGACTACAAACCCCACGTTCACCAGAAATCTACTGGTTACTATGTAAGGACTACAAACCCCACGTTCACCAGAAATTCGGCCAGTTGAGGAGTTGTATTCAATCCGAGCACGGATATTGACTCATATTACTCGTATAATACTTGTACTCGGCAAAAGTGCTTTATCCGTACCGGATACTTGTTTCAGCCGGATACTCGGATCGCCCCTAATTTCCATACATGTTTCTGTTATTTACATGTCATCTTGCACTTTCACTGTTTTATGAAGTGCTGCTTACACTAATTTTTCTATGTCGGGGGGGGTTAGAGGGGCCTATATGGGTTTCTGATTCCAAATTCATAGCCAGTAAATCTTGTAATCTTGAAAGCATTTTTTGCTTAATTATTAAAAAGTGCTACACAAATTACTATTATTATTATTATTACTAATATTATTCAATGCTTCTGGGTTCTGGAGGTGTGGTTACAGCAATTGTGCAGGGGTAGCGAGGCCTGTGGCAATGCGGCCCAAAATGATATCTTATCATGCCTACAGCTATTGGCCATCTAAACGGAGTGTGTGTGTGCATGCGTGTGTGAAACAAACAGAAAATCGAAATACATCCGTACTGACAAAACCCGGTGACCAGTGCACACCAACGTGCATGCACACAAACAGCAGTGTGGAGACAAACAGGAGATTCCTGCTGCGTGTCAACCTGTGATGGGGAAAATGTTAGGCTTAGAGGCCTGAAGACCAAGCAGCAGAACCTTACCAAACCCCTGGTCCAAGTCAGAGAGGGAGCAGCTTCAGGGCAAATACCAGGCTGCCTGGCTGCCAAAGAAGGAGATATTTCTGCTCAAACCTGAGGGGACTTCATAGGCCAGGTTTAGGTGAAGCTAAATTCATACATAATTGCTTAGGTGTGGGTTGAGTGAAACATATGAATAGTAATTTAGCAGTCAAAAACAATCAATTTGATGTATGGATCATGGCGTGTGCTCAGTTTAAGTCTTTTCAGGCAGGATTTTTTTTTATGTCATATTATTGTTTATATATTTTTTGTTATGTGTGCACCATCAACCAGGGCAAATTCCTCGGAAGTGCTACTTGCCTGGCAATACATCTTTTTTCTGATTCTGATTCTCACATGTTCAGCTATTACTTTTTTTGGCCTATCGACAGTCAAAAACAGAAACACTTTTCAAATCAGCTCTAAAACTGAACTTAATTTATTTGATTTTGTCAGTTCTGTTTGTTCAGGCGCCCTTGATAAAAGTCAAGTCAATTATTTACAGAGCACATTTAAACCTAGGCTGAACAAAGTGCTGTACAAAGTTATATTGTGTTATAAAAACAAAATACAAATATAGACACAATGAACATCATACAAACAACACACTTCTATACAAATGTCCCTGTACTAAATCATACACCAAAGAATTAAAATGGGTTTTAAGACAAGACTTAAAGTGCTCATATTGTGAAAAAAAATCCCTTTTTCTGGGATTTGGGGTGTTATTTTGTGTTTCTGGTGCTTCCACACACATACAAAGAAGGTGGCTAACCGTAGCATGCTAGCACTGGCTCGTTCTCAATGGCAAAACACTGCTACAACACACACTAGTTCACCGTAATCTACAAAAGAACTACTTCCTGTCCTTTTTCTGCAGGTTTACCATGCAAAGTTGGAAGTGCGCCTTTGTTTAGAAGAAGTCCCCCAGCTAATCCTGCCTTGTAGTACTGAAGTTGTAGAAACAAAGCTAGATGATGTGTTCTTACCTAGCTACTGCGAACGTGTGCCTCCCAACAAAGATAGTAAAGAAGTGAGATGTCTCACTCTGTAGCTCAAACAGAGACCCAAACACACAGGGTGAAAACAGGATCTGCAGGAATGAGCAGGACAACCAAAATATGATGTTTTTGGAAAATGAAACCATGTAAACCTCTTCTGGTACAACCTCAAAATACAATTATGAACCTGAAAATGAGCATGATAAACACGCTTTAAATATCTCAACAGTAGAGGAGGAGCTAATATGAATGGGAAGTTTGTTCAAGGGTCTTGGGGCCACAACGGAGAAGGCATGATCCCCCTTTATTTTCATCCAAGACTGTGGAATAGCTAAAAGGAACTGATTAGACGATCTTAGGTTGATCTTAGGTAAGAGATCAGCAATATATAAAGGAGCCATACATGTAATGCCTTAAAAACAAGTAACATTACCTTAAAATCAACTCTATATTTGACCAGTGAAGAGAAGCCAATGTCGGGGAGATGATACCTCCTTCTGGTACCAGTCACCAATCTAGCAGCTGCATTCTGGACAAGCTGCAGGTGTGATAAAGATGATTGGCAAATCCCAGAATACAAGGAAATGCAGTAGTCAATACAAGACAACATAAGAGCATGAAGTCTCCAAGTCCTTAAGATAGAGGAAGGATTTTAGTTCAGCAAAACACAAACAGTAAATTTTCAAACAATTTTCTAATAAAGACAGGAGAATAAAGAGGTAGAAAAAGTAAGTTACCAGATGATTTGCCATTCACATGTGAGGGTTGGTTGCACAGACAGCCAATAATGTTGTGCATGTCTCAGTGTCAGTTAATCTCAAAATCAAATGTTGAGAGCAATGTTTTTGGCCAAATACATCAGGATGTATTGTGGAACCCAGGAGTCCGTAGTCCAGTTTGCCCAGTTTTCTTGATACGCCATCCAACAGTACAGCCTGCCTGTCAAATCACAACCTCTGGTGCGTGCCAGTGGTTCAGGTCCAACCTGAAATGTGATCCGGGGGTCGTAAAATTCTGGACTTACTTAAATACTGGATTGTGAGGAGGATATGGGGAACAGGAAAATGGTTAAGGTATTTATCGTGGAGGTGGTCTGTTTTAGTGTGACTCTGAATTTCGGGGTAATGGTCCAGGGCGCCAAAAGAACACTTAAGAGCAGAAAGAGTGCCAAAGAGGAATGCACACAGGCCTGTTGGAGACTCTTAACTCATGTTAGTGAACTGGGTTCAGAATAGTTTTATACTAATGGCTTGAACTTCCCACTAAGTCATTCTACTGCCCAAGTGCCCTTCTACAGGTTATTTCTTTATTTATCTTTCTTTGATTTCATATTTCTGAGAACGCCTTGGACAGTCCACAGAAAAGATATGTTGCTTTTGAATTGAACATACAGTATGTCAACAAGGGAACTGTAAGAAGTGAGAATATCAAAGCTATAGTGCGTAGTTATAGGAGTTATAGGAGAGTTCTGGCTTCATGGATGGCCTGTCTGCCTCTTCTACATTTGATTCCTGCCTTTGTGATTGTTAAACATCACTGAAATATTTTTTTTCCAGGTCAATCTTTCTGTCAGTTTTGCACACACTGGGGAAATTGACTTCAAAGTGCAAGACTTAGAGGCAAAATAAAAGTTTAACCCTTGTAAGTAAGTAAGTAAACTTTATTTATATAGCACCTTCCACAGACAAGAAGGGTCACAAAGTGCTTTACAGTAAAAACAAATAAAACAGCAACACATAAAATATTAATACTAAATACTATGTTGTCTTCTCGTCAAAATTCAAAATCAACCCTTTTGATGAGGCTTTTAATCAACGTTTCTACGTTTTTCTTATGTTTTTGTCCCTTTTTTCAACTTTTTTGACGTTTAACACTACGTAGCACCAACTGATTAACTTTAATTTTACAGTCATTTTTGGAATTCATGGTCAATACACTTCATTTATAGGAAATTATACCTATTGTTTGAGTTGGAAAAGCAGAAATTAGGAATGATTTAAATAATGAAATGTATATTGATGGATAATCACGGACTGGAATATGTCAACTTTAACTCAATACTATTTGGAAACCACTTCAATTTGTTTTCAAATGCTATGAAATTGATTAAGTCACCCCAAATAAATGAAAGTAGAGATCTGTACTTGCCAAAGAGCATTGTGTGGAATCAATCATGTTATTTTGGGTAACTGGGTAGTTAACAAGAACATTGATATTGGAAAGCGGGTCAATTTGACCTGAAGACAACATGAGGGTTAAAGCGCCCATATTATGGACATTTTCAGGTTCAAAATTGTATTTGGAGGTTGTAGCAGAATAGATTTACATGGTTTCATTTAAAAAAAACAACATATTTTTGTTGTAATGCACATTACTGCAGATCCTGTTTTCACCTTGTGTGTTTAGATCTCTGTTTTAGCCACAGAGTGAGAAATCACACTTCTTTACTATCTTTGTTGGGAGCTGCACATGCTCAGTAGCTAGGTAATATCCCATCAGCTAGATAACTCTTTCTCCAACTTTGTTCAGTCCAAGGCAGGATTAGCTGGGAGACTTCTTCTAAACGAGGGCCACTTGTGGATCACCTGCAAAACAGGGACAGGAAGTAGTTCTTTTGGAGATTATGGCAACAACTGTCAACCGGACAGTTTGGTGCCTTGCTCAAGAGCACCTTGGCAGTACACAGGAGGTGAACTAGAACCTCTCCAACTTCCAGTTGAAAACCAACAACATTCTCACTCCCATTGCTTAAACTATGGACTCTTGGTCAGGTGCCTCTGGCGTTGTCATTGACTCTAAAAGTCTCCTTTAGCGTCATTTCTAAAACCGCGCTTGGTCTGGACTATTAGCGTCATTTTAGACGCATTTAGTTAAAGAAAATTTTGTGGGTTGGCTTATGAAAAGGTATGTTTCCATGACACGCGGGACAAAAACAGGACAGTTGACTTTAGGAAAAGAAGAAAGCAACAGACGATGCAGATTTTGGGTTTTTTGTACTACTCCCTTCATCTTCAAGCGCCATGTAGCTGCTGCTCTCCCTGGTGCGTTCTACACACACACTTAAAGGTGCTTTTTGTGTCTGCTGACAGCCACTGCCCAAGGGTCTAAGTCGGAGTAAGAACGGATTACCAAAAGAGGCTGGAACACTGGCATGAAGGACAAGACAATCTGCCAACTGACAGAGGACAAAGGGTGAGTACAGGGAGACAAGTGGCTTGTCCGAGATGACCATTGCCTGACCAGAATTGATCACCTGCTTTAGCTGCCCAATGCATGCTGGGTAGATTTGTTCAACTTGTTCCCAACTTGCTCTAAGGCAGTGATTTAATGTAACAAAGTACAAATACTATGTTACTGTACTTAAGTAGAATTGTGTACTTTACTTTGTTATTAATATTTTTGGACTCTTACTTTTACTCCACTACATTTCATAAATGTAAAGTATACTTTTATATGAGACTGCTCTGACATCATGCATACGAGAGC
>NC_045741.1:32287183-32318794 GCF_008692095.1 Etheostoma spectabile
TCATAAGGTTGAGGCGGACACAGCTTTTTGAGCATAGCGCCGCAATTGCTTTCCACTGACAGCAAGACTCAGGGCATGATGGGAAACGCCTGGCTCTCACCAGATCAAAGAGCTGATTGGCTCTTAGTTTGACTCTATAGTTTTGACAGCACCATGTTTTGTAGAAAATCTTCATTTTCTGTGTAATTTAAGTATTTAATGTTACTTTCAAGGCAAAAAGTCCCACGTTGTGCAATGTTTTAAGCTGTTAAACATCTTGTGCGGTTGATAATAATGATAAAGAGCACTTATCAAAACAAGCAGTTACGAAGTACTACACAATGCGGAAATAAAAAGGAACACAATGCCAGTTATTTATTTCCATTTAACTTTAATTTTTGTCAATGCTATAGTTATATGGTTTTGGTGTTTTGTCTTATTTTGGTAGTCTGTTTTTCTGTTTATTTGCTCCGTTTCCTGTTTTTATTTGACGGCCTGGTTTTTTGTCTTGCCCATAGACAGTTTAAGAAATGGACCAACAGATCCCATTGCTCTGGACGGAGACCAGTAAAGTCTATAAGAAACTCTTTTCCAGTGATGACTGAGCATTACTGCGCATTGTCGTGTTTCTTTAGAAATAAATAGATAAATAGAGTCTTTAAACGCTTCAGATGTGAAGTAATTCCCTGTCAAAGTAGCGCCAAAATGAATGGCAGTTATTGGGATGCTAACGGCAGGTAATTGCTTGTTAGCGTCAAAGTAGTTTTGTTTTTTTTGCCTGATGTTTTCCACCTGTTTCCCAGTCTTTGTGTCACCTGCATCTTGTTACCTCGTTACCCTTTGTATTTAATCTTTGTGTTCCCCTTGTCTTGTGTCAAACCATTGTATTATGTTGTGAGTGTCTGTGTGTCGTCTACACGGTTGGTCTCTGTGTTTCTGATGTTTTGCCTGTTCTTAAATATTTTGCCTGTGTTTCCAGGACACCTTTTGTTTGTTGGATTTCATTACAGTAAATCCCTGAGCTTACTTGTGTTTCTGCCGTCTCGCACTTTGGTTCTAAATTGACTCCATGTTCCATGACATACAGAACCACATCCAGAGCCACAAGTCAACAATTTCGTGGCAACCCCATCTACAGATCTAAACTTGTATCAGCAATTTATTTGCACAACAGTCATACATCTGCGGTTTCCATCATGTCAATAGCAGTTATAATTATCCTAATTGTCCCTGTCTGTGGCCCACACACACACACACACACACACACACACACACACACACACACACACACACACACACACACACACACACACACACACACACACACACACACACACACACACACACACACACACACACACACATACGCCTCATGTCTATTAGGGTGATTACAACTGTGACAATTATGTTCAAAGTAACAGTTATTCTCAGGCTACATGTCAAGTTACATCTGCTAAAGAAACAGAGTTAAAGTTCGGTTTCGATAAATGTATTGGTTTATAAGACAATTGCAATAACAACATCATCAGTAAAATAATCCCTATGCAATCACTACTGTGATGAGCCCAATCAGTTGCCAATTAGAACTTCCCCCTTTCAAGGAGGTGTGGGGAGATTTCTTGTCAGACAGTTGGTCAGGTATAAAAAGCACGTGCAGAACCTGACAACAAACAATGGATAAGATCATAGCAACTTTAAGGGGTGACCAAGGTGATGTCATGTTAAGAGGGAATAGAGAAACTGAGACTGTGAACTGGAAGTCAGATACCATAATAGCAGTATACATTTCTCTGCCGTTATTCCACAATTATACAGCGTTGTCACCCAGCCTCCGGCCTACAGTTCCCACCTTCCACACTCTAAAGCTTAGGCTAAGTAGATCTTAACTCCATCCATCCATCCATCTTCATCCGCTTATCCGGTATCGGGTCGCGGGGGCAGCAGCTCCAGTAGGGGACCCCAAACTTCCCTTTCCCGAGCCACATCAATCTGCTCCGACTGGTAGATCCCGAGGCGTTCCAAGACAAGGTTGGAGACCCTCCACCCAGTCCTGGGTCTTCCCCGAGGCCTCCTCCCAGCTGGACGTGCCTGGAACACCTCCCAAGGGAGGCGCCCTGAAGGCATCCTCACCAGATGCCAGAACCCCCTCAAATGGCTCTTTTCAATGCAAAGGAGCAGTGGCTCCACTCCGAGCTCCTCTTAGATGACTGAGCTCCTACACACTTCCCCATTTCACACTCTCGCTGATGACCTGGAGGGACAGGATCCTCTTCCAGGGGTGGTACCATCACTGTCCGCACCGACTAAACCAGTCAAAGCCGGGGACTCCTCTCCAAATATATCACACAAGTGACCACGCACGATTGCGTCACTATAAACTGACGTTTTAGGGGGAGGACCCCGGCCGGTTGATGTTTTTTCTGAGCACAGGTCTTTCTTTGTTTTGCTCATGAAGTCTTTTCCACTTTTTTTTTACATCGCTCTCTGTAAGACGGCTGTCTGAGTCACAATAATCATTGATCCCCTCTGTTATCTGTCTTCATTCTGTTTTGTTCTTTTTGTTTGTTATAATGTTGGACTGCTTGGCAGTCAACGTATGTCTAAAAGTCAGTGAAATAGTTCCGGGGTCATTCACATGAATACGTTTCTCCTATCCAGGACTGCATGGAGGGGTGTGGAGATCGGTCTGGCAATGCGAGACTACCCGGTGCCCTACTCCTGAAACAAACCCATCACAGCAGTCATCCTTGTAATGGTTTTTAAAATACTGCAATGTTTTATCCGGAATTCAATCACAGCACAACATTGCTGCTACTGGAGCTTACCAGGACATACCAACACATCTAAAACAACAACAAAACAGCCTTACAAAAAGATGGAACAGGCCTTCACCTCAAAAGGATGCAAAATTGACAAATGAGAAATTACTGGATGGCATGCTAATAACATACAAAAGTACAACAGACAGATCTCGGGCAACAGTAGAGGGCAAAATCACTAGGTAAGTGCCTGCTCTTTATATACACCTTAAATGTTTCTGAAAAGCCATTGATCTTCCATTATTCCTGTTCAGTATTTTGTCACCCACAATTTAACTATAGGGCTTAATCAGCACATCACTGGTGAAGGGGGAAATTATCACAGCAAATGAGTGCGAAAATATCAATTTGTATCTGTCTTGTTTGATTTTGACTGAAATTCAATTGTCCTTTTTCACAGCAAACGAATGGAATAATTGGTGGCACCGTTATTTCTACACCACTCTTCCCCAGTCAAACTCCATCGGAAGTTACTCGCATAACTGTAGATCCATCCGATGCCAAAGATCAGCCGCCTGGTCCCTCAACTGCCACTCACACCACACATTCAACTGCACATAAAAAGTGCAACAGTTGACCATCATTTTATGAAACCTACCAGTCCCATGCTGAGGGGAGGACAGCTGCTTGGGAGTCCCTGGTGTTGGATCCTAAATAGTTTGAATACGTCTTTAAGGTTGCACTATACAAATAACCACGCTCAAACAGTTAGTATGTGTCATTGCTTTGTTTTTATTATTACAAATACAGTACTATGGTTACTATGCTTGCTGCTGTGAGAACATAATCATTTAAGTCTGTTTTTGTATAATCATGATGTGTGTACATTGTTCTATTAATCACCTTGAAACTGGGTGTATGGACAGAGTGTCCTGCCACGTGTTTGTTTCATCTCCCTTTGTGCATCCTGGTGTTCCTCTCAGCTATGTTATCTCTGCACTGTAGGCACTTGATGCACCCAAAAAGCAACACATTAGTTACAACCAAAGAAGCACATGTTTGTTCCATCCTAGACAATGTAATATGAAACTGTTACATTACACCTGTTTGACGTATGTTGGTAACAAAGGGCTGACCACCCGTTTTTTAAAAACATGCCTGCAGAAAGAGGTTCAGGGTCAGACAAACTTGGGTGAGTAACTGTGGAGTTAACCGATGTGACTTACTACAACTTTGTCTCTAGAATATTCTACCATAAATAAAGTTCTATATCCCAATTGCATGTAGTGAGAGCCTTCTTCCTGAAAAGAATCTAGGGGTAGATTTGAGCCCAACACTGATGAGGCCCGAAAGTAACAAGGTGGAGATGACTGAAAGAGAGAAAGAGGTCCCATAAGAAAAAAAAATGGTGACCTGCATGGGACAAATCTTGTCGTACCCAAGACGAATGTGATTGGTTTAAAAAAAAAAAAAAAAGCAAATTAATCTCCCATCCCAGTGTTGTATGGACTAGCGAGACCTACTGGTCTGGCAATAAGAGACTGACTTACACCGAACGATTGAGACGACGGGAGTGCACCCACTCTAGTAAGACTCGTTATTTCTTACAGAAATTTTCTGCGACAGTGGAATCGCTGGAAAAGTTGTTGTAAGAGTAGAAGAGTAGTATGTGATGCAATATATATGAGATCACACATCTTTAAATACGAGCAGATTGCTGATTTCATCTTAAAGTCCTCCAGAGAAAAGAGCCGTCAGACTTTCAAAAGTTGCGATTCACAGTTTTAATCGAAAACCAACCTCTTGTCATCATCAATTTTGTGCTCCAATGCTACACTGGCAACCCAATTAGGATGGGTTTACTTAACTGACATTCCAACATAGATGGCCTAGTTATTCAAAACAGTTCACATTTAATGTTTCTCATGAAGAGTTTAAGTATGCATCTCCATTTGCAGCTGTTATTACTCCCGGAATGGAACTTGTTTTCCTCTTTTTTTCTCTCCTACCAAATGGTGACCAATTAACTCTACTGCCTATTGGAGTACAAGTTTTTGTTAGTCCATTTGCAGCTATCCTTAAAAAGCTGTTTTCATTTTATTATTATTATTAATTCTGGCAGTACTGTGGCATTCTACATTGTGTCAAGTCAGGATCCAAACTACACACTTAGAGTACATTCCACATCAACGGTGTTTGCCATCTATGAGACCTCCGAGGTTGAACAATGCACAGCAGGCATGCCACACACAGTATATTATAGCAAATTGAAATTTGCAGACATCACCGGCAAAACACTGCTGTGTTTTAAATCTAAAAATGAAGGGAACAAGACATCCTTACTTCTCCGTAGGAAGCCCAGAGGTTGTTCATACATCTTATTTATGTTAGTGATGTATTATCCCAAAGAGCCTCAGCCCATTGTAGAAAAGCAGAGCGGCGTCATGAGAGCAATAACATGAGTTCTTATTCTAATATCTGTACCCATACTGTTAGTTTTTCTGTGAACGTTGATTAATAGTTAATAGTCTAAAAAAGACCAAAACAGATGCGGTGACTAGTAGTATTACCTCCTCACACTAGGACTTGTAATGCCAAACTTTAAACGTGTGCTTAAAAGGAATTAGTTTGTAGTAGATACAGAATGTTCAAGTGCTGTATTGTCTCAAAATACCTGGGTCTGTCCATATCAATATATTGAACATAAAGTATTATCCTACAAATTATGAAAGGTGATCTGTTTAACAGAACTTTCAGTTTCATACTTGTATTTTGTGTTTGTACTAGAACATGTTAACCCGCATTAATGTTAAAAAAACACAATTTTTCTCAAAATGGCCATAGCTTCTGCACTTGTATTCCCCCTCTGTCTGAAACACTCTGTAGGAGCGCCTGTCTCTTTAAGCCCCCCTCCCAAAATATCCCAGTCTGCTCTGATTGGTCAGTAGTCCTAATCCTTCCGGAGAGGAGTAGAAGCAAGAGACATTTAAGAAACAAAATGGAGACGTCTGCCTCGTTTGAATGTGACGTCAATTAAATATGACGTGCGGCACAGAAGCATCAGCTGTTCAATGTTTTGTCATGGCCTTTACTTTATGATCTCTCAGATGAAAAAGAACAGTTTTCAGGACAACTTCTATATTTACTTTGAATTCAATTCACAACATGGCAAAATGTCATAAGAATGTATATACATACATTTTTATTATATTTAAATACACAGTATGGCTACATATAGCCTTTGTAGGTTATTTTAGTGTTAAACACTACAAATGTTTGTATGAAAAGAACTAAACACATGTTTACAGTATATTATATACACACACAAATGCAATCAAAATTAAAATCATCCACCTCCACCCCCCCACCAAATGAATTATTTTCTCTGATTTCGAGACCCAATGTACAATGTATTGTATAAATGTATGAGTGTTTTCTATTACAATGTACTTTGATGATTAGAATGGCTGCTTGTAAACTTGTCCATCCATTAAAAATGCCACTGCAGCTCACATTGTCGGACATTTAAGCAGCAAAACTAACTATAACATACTATATAAAGTTGAGAGAGGAAATAGAACTAGACCTTCTGCTTCTGAAATGATCCTGATGGAGCATCTCTCCACATGTTCACATTTGAGAGAACATCAGTAAGTCAACTGTATATTATTTCACCCACCCGCTATTAATAATAATCAGAATGTTAATTTGTATGATCTAACTGGCCGAATCTGTTGATTAACCACAGGACCGCATTTATGAGTGATCTCTCTCTCTTTACCCACTTTTCCCTCTCTCTCTCTCTCTCCCTGGCACGCCTCTAAGTTTACTTGCCACAGGTGAAGACTTGTATATATAAAGAGGTGTATCCTCAATTATACCTCCCCTGGGGAGCCTCTTTAATTGGGATGGCTTTCAACACGAGTGAAGAATGTTTTCCGGGTCAAAAACTGGAGGGTCAGGGTTCAAGGAGTCAAAGACGTACAAATTTGAGAATTGGGAAAAGCCCCAAGCACGTTCCTGCGGTGTTTACTTTACATTTACTGCAAATGTACAGTACAACATCAGGGGCCCCTGTAATCTCGGGTGCAGATGTTCTTAATTTCTCCCCAATTCCACATTCCTGATGGAACGGGTTCAATTGTGTAGGTTTAGGTTTGGAAGCTTTTATATGGGATTTTCAGCACATTGTAGAAAGTGCTGCTACACTCTGCACATTCCACCGCTTACGACATGTAGCTACTTGCTAACGTCATGGACATCTTTAAACTTAGTTGCTGATGTTAATTTCTCCCCAATTTCAGATCACATTCCTGCTGGATCATGTTCGGAAGTTTAGTTTTTGGATGAATTTATCACGTTAGACTTTTTTAGCTAGGCTCAGACTGAGGGTAAATGCAGGCGCAGCAGCAATGGGCAGTATTAGATAAACGTGTTTTTAACATTAAAGCATGTTAACATGTTCTAGTGGCAACACTAAATACATGCATGAAACTGAAAATTAGCATAATAGGTCACCTTAAAGTAAATATGCAAAGTTATTAACACTAACAGGCACTAAACATAGTCAAACAAACTGTAAATCATCTATCATACTATTGCACAAGCAGTTGCACATTTTTTTATTCCCATCTTGTATATATTCAAACATTTGTTCTTACGTTTCATTCCTATTATTATTTCATGTGTAGTGTATGTATATTTTATCCTAGTATTTCATTTTATTTTATGTTATGTGCTGTGTGACTGATTTTGCTGCTGTAACACCATAATTTCCAGTTCTTTTGGGATCAATATCTATCTATCTATCTATCTATCTATCTATCTATCTATCTATGCAGCAGGAATAACATCCACTGAGTCTACTATTTTGATTGCTGGCAGATAGTTTTATGATGCAAAAGCAGAGTAGGTAGGAGAAAGCAAGAGCATTTGTCAGTGTCAGACGTAGAGTGTGAGCATATAACGGTTTCCTGGAGGCAGCGCGTACCAGTGTTTTGTCTAAGTTTAAAAGCATAAAGGTTTCTATTTGTTTTAAATGTCAACACTGAGTAGGCTACCGTATTGAAAAGGCCAGCCATTATAGTCTCATTCGCCTTAAAATCATTTTTACTTTGTGGTTCACCCAAGTACAGGCCTGGCAAGTGCGTAACAAAACATCAAAATAAAGCTTGTTAAAAAAAGAAATCCCAGTGTAAGAACCCCCCCCCCGTTTTAGCCCCACCACACACGCACACACAGGTCCGGGCGAAGCCCTAATGTTTATGTCATGTTTACTTGTATTGCAACTCCAAAATCACATCCAACCCCACATTATGTATCGTCTAGCAGAGCGTTAAATATTTTTATGGAATTCATGTTTTTAAAAAACAGCAGGGGAAGGAACTTAGAAACAGTGTTTTGCGGCTTGCACCTCTTTCTCTTTTACTTGTTGACTGTCTCCTCACTCTCCTGTCATTTCTTTTCTGAATTAGAGCTGAAAGTTTTACAACCACGAAAATCAAGCCGGCAAAGAAACTGAACTAAGCGACGTGTTCTCCTCCACTTTGTTTCAGTGCTACTGACAGGGCCACGCCTATTCAGACACTGTCCATGGTCCTGAAACTACAGCTAACCGCTAATCCCATCATGCAATAGCATGCAACTGTGCCCACTTAAAGGTCCAGTATGTAATATGTTTATTGCAATGAATCCAAAAATGACCTCATCATCAGGTATTTAGAAATCATGCTAAGTTGAATTACCATATTTTCTGACAACAATGCTAATGCCAGTATTTTCTCCTGTTGAATTTCCATTCTGTGACAGAAAATCTGTTAGTGTTTTGGCCTGTGTGTTGGTACCGACTGCCCAGTTTGACAGCCAGGCCGGGTTGCCAGATCTTCCTGTAAACACGTAAAGCCAGTGCGCTACAGCTTTGAAGTTAGTACAGCCATGAAAGCAGCAAACAAACAGGATCAACAGAGATAGATCCTACACAACCTAAATAGACGGCATGTTTCTAACCCCGGGTAAATATTAGAAATGAATTTGAAAGCTGGAGACAGCTTGGAGCCCAAAAGGATGCCAAGTTTCCTCCTGAACAGGTAACCATCAACTTCAGGCTAATTTATCATGGAACGGCCATTTTATGTCATTTCAAAAAACAAAACACAGCCAGCAAGGACCAGGCAAGCGGGCCACGGCTGTTTACAATGTGCAGCCTGTAACTGACAATGGGGAGTTTTTTTAAGCCATAAGAGTGGGAGTGAAAATCGGGAAGAGAAGACCGTGAGTTTGCAGTGTGTTTAGTGATAGTTGCCGTAATTCTAAGACAGTGAAATGTGTTCAGTCGAGATGACGGCTGTGGTTGTTTTAAAGAAATGCCAATAAACCAGAGAAAGTTTTTCTCCCATCCCAGAATGCAGTGTGGACTAGGCAGACCCTCCTCCACAGCGCTGTACAGGAAGGTCTGGCAAAGACTCTGAGTTGGGCTACTCGTAATGGCATCCTTTGGCATGCGAGTGGTTTTGAAATGCAACTTGAAATGTAGTTTTTTTACATGTCAAACATGTCTATATGAATTAATGGAGGAACAAAAAACAAAAAAGCATGTTTTTTTTATAGATTTCATCACTCATAATGTTTTTCTTCTCCAACAAGTTGCTGCACTACAGTTTCCATCATGCATTGGGTGATATGAACACTCTTTTATGCCCTATATCTTTCACAACCACGCATTCTGGCATTCATCCTTGGTCCTCTCACACAACATGTCAGTCAGCAGCCGTTATTTAACAACAGCACCTGGCAAACGCTGCCTGACCACAACACAGCTGGGGTTTAGTGTGCCCGCACCTTCCACCAGACCTCTGACACTAATCCTTGATCCAGACCTTGACCTGTCACCCCTGCTGTGCCTCCTGCTTCCCTACGTGACAGTGGATTGGCACCGGTTTCCTGCAGACGAAGACCAGTAGACCCCCATCCTGTTGGCCTGAGGGAGGCTTTATGGATACACACTAAAGTACACGCTGGCACACATATGTCTGAACAGAAACAAGACTTATTGTAACATGTGTCCCTTCACCTTGAGCTTTATACACGGCCCACGGCCCAACAGAAACAGCCACGGAAAGTTAACACAGGACATGTACAGTATGATGGGATGACAGGGACTGGTCAGTGTTTTAAGCCATAGAAATGATGTGGATAGAAAGGCCATTTTCACACTGTAAATAATGGCTGTGAAATCTACAGTTATTTCCTTTAGATTCCACAGTAGAATGCTGTAACATTTACATTACAACCTTGTCGACATGACAAAATCACAGTATTACAGTTGAAATCACAGTAGTCAAAGCATTACTGTAAAAAAAAATCACAATATAGCCACTATAGTACTGTGAATAGTAAACTACTGTATTTTTTATCTTATGTTGTGTTTAATTGTTTTGTATTTTACAATGAATACATAAAATACTGTAAATGGAACTACGGTACTTTTACTGTAAAGAATTCACAGTAACATGCTGGCCAATTGTTGCCAGTAAGTTACTGTAAATTGTACGTTAAATTTGTTACGGTGATTTCAAATCAACGTATCACAATGGCTGAGTGTCAGATATTTGTATGTGTACTAAGTTCTACAGAGCCACTAAAGGGACTGTCTATGATTATTGCTTTCTATGTACACTGTACGTGTTTGCGTGTCGGCTGCAGTATGAGAGTCTCTACTGTTGGCTGGCAGACCTGTAGAGTAAGAGGACAGGAAAGAGGTCCTTTGGACACTGAGCCAGAAAGGACAGCGTCACGGCTGAAGGGTGTTAACCACGGCTGCTCATCACATCAGCTGAGGCACAAAGTGATTTCACTGTAAAGCAATCATCATTTCATCTTCATCATCATCATCATCATCTTGGCCGTCAGTCCGTCAAATTGACTCCATATGAGCTCACTGCTGTGCCTGCACATGACATACAGGACGGACTACCACACTGTAAACAGCACGTGTCCAATCGCACACACACGTGCACACACACTCTCACATGCACACACAAACACACACTCTCACACACACACACACTTCTCCGGCCCAGCATGTGCTCGAAGACATACTGAATGGATTCTTTATGCCAAAAAAAGTCAACGTTTTCACTGTTGCCAGGAGAAACGAGGCACAAACAGAGAGAAAGGAGTTTGACGCACAGTTATTTCTCTCCTGAGTTCACATCCTCTCTCAGCAACCACACATTCATTCAGTCAACTCAGCCGTACATTCTACACATACACCAGCACATAACATGAGCCAGGCCGGGCGCCCTCTCGGCTTCTCCTATCCCTGGAGGGTCGCAGGCGTGTCCAAGGAGGCTTTTCCAACAAATCTTGGGGTATTTTCCAGAGCCGGTCTCCTCTCCATTAGCCTGGCTGGTCTACAAAGAGGCTCTGGCAGTAAATCCACTGCTCAGCTTGTTATGGCGCAACAGCTCTGACATGGAAGAAATGTCACAGGGCCTTGCTGCCAGACCACAGCTAAAGGCTGGCTAAAGACGTGAACGAGAGCCAAGAGGGGATTCCTGCAACACACACGTCACCACAGCAGAGGAGGGGGGGGGGTTGAATACATGTCACAGTGGGTCATCATGGATCTAAGCCAGGGAAGAGCTTTTTTCTATGTGGATATGTGTGTGTGTGAGAGAAACAGTTTTTGGATCCATGTTTAAATGTCAAACCTTTTTTATGCTGTAATTTAATTCCATTACATTAAATTGTATTTGTGGGGACAAAAAGTACAGTACATTATCAACTCATTGTTGGTTTTGCTCTGCACATGAGATTTGTTGCCAATGAGAAAGTCAAACAAAAGCACGCGTGATTTGACTAATTAACTGTTTAAAGACTACCAAGATCAGCTGATTTTATGCAGTGGTGGAAGAAGTATTCAGATACTTTACTTAAAACCCTCTGAGCCCGAGACACTCGCCCACGCGTAAAAATAGCACCGCTGATTCATAGTTTAATAATTTATCAACCATACAAGCCAGCGACTTACTAATGGTGGCGTCTGAAATGTAACGAGTTAGCGGTTACGGAGGTCTCTTCCGGGTCCTTCTAGCCTCTACAGGTGATTTTCTATTGAGCCTGGAACTTCCAGCTTCTTTCAGGGTCATTGGGCTTTAAATCCAAACTGTTACATCCCAGATTTATCCACTTTATCTCCATAATTCATAGCGTTTTGGTTCATTTCTGCTGCTAGCTCACGACTCCGTCTCTCCTCTCTGTTGTTTAGGGAAATACAGGCCCCAGTATGCCCATATATGGGAGACAACGTCACCAACTTGTATGGAAAGCCAGAGGGGACAAAAAAGCCAATAGGCTGTATGGAAGGCCAAGAGGAGCACATTTTGTGTGTATTTTGTCAACTGTATAAGTTATAATGATTATTTCTTCACAGTGTGACTCCCAAGACATATGAGAAGTGTTTTAGAAAGGAAAATGGCTTATGTATCACTTATCTGTCTGTGATATCAATACATATCTGGAAGATTCATGTTCCGTTTTATTTATTTATTTGTCTTCAAGGCCCTAAAACCATTTTTAACATGCAAGTGACCTCACTGCAACCCAAATATTCCAATAACCCAGTTTGTCCTAAAAAATATGATGTTCATATCTTGACTGTAGACAACAGGGTTGATGTTTTACAAGCTTTTTTATAAAATAAATCCAGACGGACAATGAACTGTAAAAATTGCCTTAGGTCTCAGAAAGTTAAAAAAGTAAAGGAAAGTAATAAAGTAAAAGTACCAACACCACACTGTAAAAATAGTTTACAAATTAAAGTCCTGCTTTGGAAATGTTACTTAGGTAAAAGTATTTTTCAAGGAAATGTACTTGAAGTATTACAAGTAAAAGTGATCAATTCAGAAAAATCCTCCCATTTTAGAAACTGGAAAGGATGCAAACAATTGTGTGTGTTTTTCTTTAATATTTTTAGGGCTTTTCCGCCTTTAATTTTTGACAGAACAGGTAGGTGAGAAAAGGGGGGGAGACATGCAGAAAATAATCACAGGTCAGATTTGAACCCTAGACCTCTGCATCAAGGCATGAACCTTAACCCTCATGTTGTCCTTGGGTCAAATTTGACCTGTTTTCAGTTGTTGTTTTTTATCACAAAAAATGGGCCTTCAAAATAAACGTTGAGAAATTCAACATTAGAAATGTCAAATAACTTTGAAAAAAACATCCAAAAAGTGACAAAACATGTCAAAAAAGCAAAGATAGTTTTGAATAATTGACGGAAGACAACACAAGGGTTAAAGTAAATGTGGCCCTGCTCTACCACTGACCCAACCTAGCCACAACAGTTGGGTGTTTAATAATAATACATTTTATTTAACAGCGCCTTTCTGAGCACTCAAGGTCACTTTACAGACAATAAAAGACAGATACAGGGAACAAAAAAGTGTAAGCAGTTATAACAAAACAAACAAAATGGTATGGAAATGGTCTAATCATTTCAGCTGGACTTAAAGGTCTGTATATAGTAGAAGTAGAAATTGGCATGAAAAGAAAAGACTCAAGTAAAGTGCAAGTACCTCAAATGTATACTTAAGTACAGTACTTGAAAAGGGACTTAGTTACCTTCCACTACGGATTAAATGAGTCAAGCCTGGTGTGCTCCTGCTCGGCTAGAATGACAACCTGCAGCCACACGGCCCTTCATGGAAAAGTTGGGACATGCAGGTATAGAATAACTAACCAGATGTTTATACATGCATCTACCACTAGAAACTGGAGTCAGTTTCCTTGTACTGTATGTGTTACCCCGGAGTTCCACCTGGCGCGTTCCAGCTCTGCCGTGGTTCTGTTCCGTTGTAACTATCAATATATTCTCACTCCCATCTCGTAAAATACAGATGCTTGGTCAGGTGCCTTTGTCGTTATTTATTATAAAACGCTTTACCTAAACGCGCTTGGTCGGAGTATTGGCATCCCTTTTGACGCTGTTAGGTTAAGGAAAAGCTTGTGGGTGGGCTTACAGTTTAGTGACTCGTGGGAACGGGATGGTTGGATTTAGGAAGGGTTTAGGGTTGTGTGTTAACCCCGGTTAACCCGTCGCATCAGACGCTGACTGTCCAAAGTCGGAGTGAGAACCGGTTGTAACTATGCGTCTAGTTTCGCTTTGCCAGACCTTCATCCACAGTGCTGTAGAGGAAGGTCTGGCTAGTCCACACAGCATTCCAGTATGGGAGAAAAACCTGCTCTCGTTCATTGACATTTCTCTAAACCAATCACAATCGTCTTGGGCGGGGCTAACCGCAGAGCGCAGCAACGGTGCCTCTGCAAAATAGCCTCGGGAAGGAACTTGTTTTGGTGGAACGTGTCCGTTCAAAGGTTGCTTTAACCTTTGACTGTTTTTTTAAGGTTGTTATATACAGAAAACTCAGATTGGACAGATAGTCTAGCTAGCTGTCTGGATTTACCCTGCAGAGATCTGAGGAGCAGTTAACCATAGTCCTCAGAAATCCACCGAAAGTTAGGATTCTAACACAAACAAAGCAAAAGGTAATGGACAACCGACCGAAAGAGTAACATCAAGCAGAATTTCCGGCGGCACTTGAACAATCTAGGAAGTGGAATGTTGTGGATATGGACTACTATGCGTCATACCACACTGGGATAATTCAGAAGTTGAGCGCAGATGTTGTTGTTTGGTCATTTTTCCTGGATATTTGTGCTTCTACCATAGTGCGTGCTGCAGCTACTACTGAAAAAAAAACAGTGAAATCTGTAGTCAACATGGTTAAAGGTTTTTTTCCCATTTAGTCCAGTTACAAACGAAATGAATCAAAGTTTTTTGGCTGTGCTTTAGTTGTTATAGTAGTGTAGTGGTGGCATGATCGGTTGTCTGCACAGGGGCTTATTTTGAACCTGGTGCAGAGATAATTCTGGGATGCTCTTTCAACGCGCTGCGTTGCGGCCGGTGGAATCCTAAGTATTGTGTCTTGAGTGGCCGCAACTGCTGCCAGAACGCAGCAAAGGCACGCCTGGTGGAATCTAGGGGTTAATACACATGGCCAGTAAAGCATGCACGCATAAAAATGGTAAACCTTTTAAAGTAATTTGTGGTAGGTCAACATTTAAGCTGTATCTGTGTATGGTGGGGCTGTTGAGAGGAAAGCTGTGGATTGAAATATATTGCGTGCTCAAATTGCACATGAGTGAACACATTGATGCTACACACACACACACACAAAACACACACCTACCTTTGAGCATTATTCAGAAAGAATGAATCTAAGCTGTAATGTATGTAGCCAGTGAAGCATCACTCTTTGGTAACTTGACTCTTCACACACACAAACACACAGATGGTGACATTGATCCAGCCGGGTTCCCCGGTGCAGAGCAACTCCCAGATCAATTCCACATGTGTCTGGCAGTCCAGGTCCTGTGGGTATCCCCCCCCCTCTCTGGTATGACGTTAACTCATGAACACCCCAACATGATCAGGATTTGTATTTTAACTCTGTTCTGTAAAAAGAAATGTTTTTGCTGCCTCTCCACTCTTCCATCGACCTGCCACTCTGTTTTTGTCTCACCATGTTACTTTCAAACCATTCATCACAGGGTCTGCAACATGGATTGCTGCCTGTTGCTTAAAGGGGAACTTCGCAGTTGTTTTTAGTTTAATTTACCTTAGCTGAACAGCTTCTGGGTCATTGGAATAGTTCTATGACTTTTTTCGGGTTCAGTGGTGGTCGTCTCGCTCCCCCCTAGTGCCTGTGAGCAGAAAACCCACCCTTGCAACTTTCTGCAAGCGAGTGGCCGGCCTCAGCGTCAGGAAGTATCGCTTGATAACAGGTTCTGCAATGTAATGAATTGCTTCACGGCACTGCAAACATACGTCCATTCAGACCCCGGCTAACCAGGTAGTGATGGAGTTTTTTACACTATCGTCATGGCTGAGTTGGTAAAAAAAAGAAGCAGAAAGCATGGAAAGCATTGTTGGAGGAACAGAGAAAGAGAAAAACGACGGACTGACCAAGCGAGGAGTCAGACACAAGTAAACAGAGGAGCTGACAAATATCTATTCCGAAGCTGTAGGGGGGGCTCTATAGACAAACCTGCAAGCAAAAAGAAAGAAAACAGCAGATAAATGGTCAAAACTGCATAGTGCCCCTTTAAGGTTTGTCACTCTAGTATTCAGGAGCAGACACAGAGGCAGTTGTTAGGAATAAATACAAGAGGTTCATTTAACAATTAACGAAGAATGTGCAAGGATGAAGTCCTGGGGGGGTGGTTGAGAGAAAAAGTGACGAGAGCCTGGCAGACTACAACAAACACTGGGCAAAGAAGGCGAGCTGAGTCTCCTTCCAGAGGCGTAAGCGAAAATACAAGATGAAAGAGACTCAGGGACTGAAGAGATGACAAACCCATTTCACAATAATTCTACATAAAACATGACTGATTATTATACTGTATCACTTAATAAAATTATAAGAAGGTGATGGTGTTTCTTCTTCCGTGGCACATGACACCTCCAAAATGAGTAAAATGAAACCAAAACTTCTCATACGTAGCACTTTGTGTACCTGGTAAAATAGCCCCATCTTCGTGAACTTTTAGATTTTGGCTCCATTGCTGTTCCCTGATTTCTAACAGGAATCAGAGAACCCTATGTCCTCACACATTAGCACATTTATTAAACAAAGAGGAAAAATACGTCAAGAAACATTCACAAAAAAACAACAACAAGCAAATAGCAGTCTGATCTTTTACAGTAAACAACCAAATGTATTCACACAAATAACCTTAACTAAGTCCCTTGTTATGTTACTGTAACGCGTTACAACCTTTTCCAGGTAAAATGTAGAGTAATAATGCGCTACTACTGAAAATTTGGTAACAAAACCCAGGGACAGATTTGACACAGACATTGCCTTCTCAACTGCGCGCTCCCAAGCTCTACACGCTAGACCAGACCTGGGCATCTTACGGCCCGCGGTTCACATCCGGCCCTTTGTGCGTCCCAGTCCGGCCCGCGTGAGGCCAATCATAAATTACAAAATAAATTTAAAAAATATCTATGTTGAGTGTGCAATACAACGGTGCTGCTTTTGTTTTGAAAAGCGTTATTTGTGTTACTTCCGTGTGGACGAATGCGCGTTCGTGATTGTGAGTGAAGGTGAACAGCGCAATCACAAATTACAAAATAAATTTAAAAAAACATCTATGTCGTGCGTGCAATACAACGGTGCTGCTTTTATTTTGAAAAGTGTTATTTATAGACGTATGTGCGTGCGTAACCTGTTAGTGAAGGTGCACAGCGACGAGTGATGACCGGTTACCCCCATAGACCGTTAATATCTATGGTTACCCCCCCGAGATGTCCTCTCACACTAAAAAAAGAAAAGTTGATGACGAATGCCGTGTTTTCATCAAGACATGGACTGCCAAGTATTTCTTTACAGAAATTAGAGGTAAAGCCGTGTGCTTCATCGGTGGTGCACAGGTTGCTGTGTTTAAAGATTATAATTTGAATCGCCGCTACACGACGAAGCACGAGGATAAATACCGGAATCTGTCCGATGACGCTCAAGGGAGGCTGATGGTTGATGGTAAAACTGCAAACCCAACTAGACTTTTTACCAAACTTCACACCCCTAGAGATGCAGTTTCAATCAGCAATTCAATGATTGTTTTTTTTCTTATTTTAATTTCATTTTAATTTCACATAGCCTAATAAATATTTAAGAATTAAGAGTTTAAATAAAACCATCAAAAGCAATCTGCTTTTGTAAAAAGTTAAGTTAGGTTAAATTAAATTATTACCATTTATCTTACGGTATATCAAAAATAATACTGAGCAAAATTGAATTAAAATATTGTCGATGTGGCCCTCCAGCAGTGCTCGGGTTGCTCATGTGGCCCTCGGTAAAAATTAATTGCCCACCCCTGCGCTAGACCCTACAAGACAGACGCTGCCAGCAGAGCAATCATGGCAAGAGAGAAACAGCCAACGCTAACTTTTGAACGCTTCGTGGCTTTCTGCTGGACGGAACTCTGAGCGAAAAGCTACGTGACATGTGCCACTACATCGCTGAGGACTGGCTGTTAAATTGCCCGTCCAACAAACAGAACATGCCAGGCACTTACAAAGCTGACAATTTCCCAGATGGATGCGGCGGAAATGGGACCATACAATGGTCAATCGCGCGGACACGCAAGGATTTCCAGAAAAGAGGCTGCACGTGACAATGCACGGACCATCGTACAAGTCGATAAAGACATTACATACGCTAACGCCGAACACTATCCGATGTGCATTCAACCTGCGCTGGACTCGTGCATAATGAATCCGCCATCACTCTGAGTAGAGAATCCAGACACTTCACTGATAAACCATAGATTGGCTTTATGGTCAAAAGATATTTTTGTTTTTGTATGATTAACTTCA
The DNA here is from genome assembly GCF_008692095.1 of Etheostoma spectabile. Classification (NCBI taxonomy): domain Eukaryota; kingdom Metazoa; phylum Chordata; class Actinopteri; order Perciformes; family Percidae; genus Etheostoma; species Etheostoma spectabile. The sequence goes on from NC_045741.1 coordinate 32,305,364, forward strand.
GTCTCTGCTAGAGACGCCTGCTTTTAAAAATAAAAGTAACAAGTAAAAGTTACTTTCCATATGGGGTAACTAAGTAAAGTAACAAATTACTTTTTTAAGAAATAGCGAGCAAACACTACTTTTTAAAAGTATCTTCCCCAACACTGGTGGTGCTATGCCATATGGTGACGTATGAGGTGCTAAGCGCCGGATGGAACCATGGTGCCTCTGCAAAGGATCTTGTTTTGGTGGAACGTGAACATTCAAATGTGCTTTTCGTCGCGCAACAGAAAACTCCGATTGGACAGATAGTCTAACTAGCTGTCTGGATTTACCCTGCAGAGATCTGAGGAGCAGTTACCCATAGTCCTCAGAAATCCACCGGAGTTTAGAATTAAAACCCAAAGAAAGTGGAAGGCAACGGACATCGTGAAATTTCCAGCGGCAACGGAGAAATCCCAGAAGTGGAACGTTGTAGATGTAAACTAAATTATATTTAACCAAGCTGTTGTCATGAATCATTCAGACATTCAGCTATGGAAAGTAAAGCACTGTAATTCGTATGTATTCAAAGTATTTATCGCTGTATACACCACATGGACTGCTGCTATATAAGAATATATAAGAAGGCACTTGGCCGCATAGGGAGGAGGTGGGGTCGAATGACAGGGTCATAAAACATCCCAGGAAACACATGTTTTTTCCCCAAGGGTGTTTTAATCCAAACCAATGTTTACAATCATTCCCCACATGCAGAGGAGGAATACCAATCTACATATGGCTAAGGTTTTCGTTGTTTTAAAAATTCTTTTAAGAACATCCGTTTTGCACCACTTCACCTGAAGCTGAGGGGAGCAGAAGGAATGTATTAAAGAGAAATTTCACAACACATTTCCAAGTTATTCATTTTTTGGAACTGGACCATGATGGCTGTTTTAGCAATCGCTGCACAATGCCCCACACACACACACATACACTTTTTTACTCCCAGTGTTTGGCTCAGTGTCCAGCAGAGATTCAACAACCATGATATTTATTATTGCTCGGTGTGCTCTCAGGGCTTTTGTCCAGCCCTGATCTATTAAAGAATCTCATTTGTCTCTGGCAAGTATGGATCATACCCGGAGCCCCAAACCCCCGGGAACTCTGGAGAAAGGTAACAACAGTTTCCTCATTAGCAGTGAGTCCAGATGCTGAGGAGCATGTCTCGGATTCACTGCAGTCACAGCAGGGGCTGGATGTGACCTCTTTGGCCTGAAAAAGGTTTCAAATGGAAAGTTTTGGACGCATGTGTTATTTTTACTAGTTTTTCTTGTTAACGTCTGTATCAATCAGGCACATCCTTGTCTCACACTAATGCAGAAAAAAATAGCCCTTACATTTCTTAATTTTCTGCTGAATTAATGTTATTATTTATCCATTATCAGGTTGCTCCTATAAGTCCCTTAAAACTCTCCAGTTGATCCATAATGCTGCGTCACGTGTACTGACAAGAACTAAGAAAAGAGATATGTCTACCGTATAAACTTCTCTGCAGTGGGTCCCTGTAAAATCCAGAATATAATCTAAAATCCTTCTCCTCACCTACAAAGCTCTTAATGGTCAGGCTCTATCACATCTTAAAGGGCCCTATGACCCCATGAACAATGCCATATAACATAGCATTAGGCCTACTAGCTTATGACTACCTTACACCAAGCAACTTTTCAAGCAATTCTACTGTCGCAGACTCCTTTTCAATGTTGTAATGGAATCCTGAGAGTCTTGCCAGAGTTGGCCGTGCTCTGGTCATATTAATCGTTTGGTGTAAGGTGGTTTTAAAACTCAGTCCAAGTCATTTTTTTCCCTTTCTTGACGCCCTGACAAAATCAACCGTGTTTGATAATATCCTTTAACTCTTAGCAGTGAAGTTAAATCATGTGAACATTGCCAACAACCAATAGGCAGGCTCCCTCCAACACCAAACAGGAAGCAGCAGACTGCTAGAGGCGGTGTTGTTTATGGTTGCTATGGTGGATGCTAAAGATGGAAAGTTGCCAATTTCCAACCCTTCTGAAGCACGTCATCCAACGGGAGCTTTACCGGTGGGTAAACACTGGGTTTACTGGAGACATTCATCTGCATATACGGCAGAACAGAAAATCGGCAAACGTTCCATTTTATTGTCAAATTGGCCTTCTTGCAAAGAACTGGATCCAGAATCAGAAATACTTTGATTTTTTGATTCCATTGATTCTCATTTTCAAACTGTGGCTGAAAACTATTAATATTACACAAAATACATGTAAACCAAAATTAAATCTATTAGAGCATAAGAAATTAAAGAATACAAATCTATCTAAATCTATCACAGTAAACTATCTATTACTGTAGAGTATAAGAAATGGCCGCTATTGATACTTAGGGCCCTATCTTGCACCCAGCTCATTTGACTTTGCACACCGACGCATGTATCATTCCTATTTCACACCCAACACACGGAGCAGACTTTTCCCTCCACAGACTCACGTCAGTAAATTAGGGAATGAATTTGCGCTCCCGGGGGCTGTTCAGCAGTTTTGCAGTTTCAGAAAACAATTCCACCACAGACCAGGAAAAACCTAGTCTAAAGTCAGTGGTGCTTAATCCAGATGCTATTTTTAAGGCGCATGCTTGGCCGTAATGAGTGTTCACACCGTGCATCCACTTTGCTTCTCTCATCTATACAGACGCAGCAGTTCCCATTTTGGCAAACCATGCATAAATACAAGTAAAAAATATGACCTTGTTTTACACATTTCCATTAATTGTAGATGTGTTGATGACATAAATGAGGAACTATTAGAAGACTTAAAGCAATGTGATGTTAAACTGCATGTGTCGATGCCACTTAACCCAAATGCCCCATCAGCTGTAGCACGGGAGAAGATAGACAGAAGAGCTGCATCATCTATAGTGAGGTAATCTTGGTCTAATGTTAGACTACAGTACTCTTGCTAGTTTATAAATCACTTAACGGTTTAGGTCCAAAATACATTTCTGATCTGCTACTACACTATGAACCACCCAGACTTCTCAGGTCATCTGGGACAGGTCTACTTTCTGTCCCCAGAGTCAGAACTAAACAGGGTGAAGCAGCTTTCAGTTTCTATGCTCCTCATATCTGGAATAAACTCCCAGAAACCTGTAGATCCGCTGCTACTCTCAGTTCTTTTAAATCAAGGTTGAAGACCTTTCTTTTTGATGCTGCCTTTCTTTAAATGACTGCTCATTTCTTTAAATTTCTTATGCTGCACTGTAACTTTTATTCTTGTGTTTTATGTGTCTATTTTTTAACTGTCTATTCATGTGTTTTACCGGTTTTTAATGCTTATGATTTTTAACTGTTTTTACTTGTGTTTTATCTGTTTAACTGCAGCAGTCACTGCATTCAGCAAGGGCATCTGCTCATAGGGGCGGTGATCATTCCACCTCCAAGCACTGATCATCATTCGAGATGTACTGCAAACTCATTGACAAGGCGAGAGTGGTGGAACGCCACATTGTCCCAGATAATGACAAAGAGTGGCATGTCAGGCCTTAACAGCCCTCTCCCCTCAGTTGGGATCAGTCTGTCATGAAGTGCATCCAGGAATGTTATGAGGCGCTCGGTGTTGCATGGGCCAATAGTGGGTGGCACACATCATGGCTATGCTGGCGCCCCTGGGACTGTGGTAGTGGCCCTGTACCCAATGAGGTTCCTTCCACGTTGCCTCACTTTAGAGAGATTGAAGCTGGCTTCATCAACATAAATTAAGACATGATGTGCCCACCTCAGCGTCAAGCTCCATTATTCTCTGTGTAAAAAAAGACTAAATTACAATGAAAAGTGACTCCAGTTGACTCCAATGGCATGATATGACAAGGCATTACAGTATTCTGTAGTAATGTTTCCTTACGTCCACATTTTGGCAATTGGCCTCGTCAGAGTTCCTTCCAAATGGAACTGTATAGAGCTGCTTCATGGCCAAATGATTCCTTCTTAGGATGCAGTCAATGGTGGTTACACTCACATTGGTGATGTTCCTAAACATGACCTGATCTGCATTCACTGGTGCCCTGATTTCATGCAGCCTTATAACAACGGTTGCCTCCTGCTCAGCACAAAAATATTCTCCCTCTACCAACATAGAATGGTAGCATTTGGATTCTATAAAGAACACATGTGATGGGAATGAGGGAACAATTAGATAGAGTAATCACTGAAGATATTTCTGTATATAGGCTAATGTACAGCAACATTCCCTTTAGTCCTGTTGAAAAATTCTGATAATGGATGCAACAGGTTGGACTCTTTGTACAGCCTCTCTCTGTGAACGGCTATGATTGACAACGTGATCGATAACAGTTGCCCGAATTTTATCTAATTAAAGTCGTCTTCCGCAAACCCCTCTACTGTACCTCTTCCTCTCACTCTCACTCTCATCTGCCTTAGACCTCTTCCATCCATGCTGGCAAAGAACACAGTCCCTGCAACTTTTCAGGCCTGCAGACTGATTGCTTATTGAAGATTTGTGTGAAGTAGTGTCAAACAGGTGCTTCAGTAATTTCATACTGATTTAGGTAGTTTCTTATAGTCAGAAACAGATGGTTTCTTTTTGGTTGCCATGGCTAAAACAATGGAGTTTGGCCTGCTTGAATGACATCCATGTTAACTGTTCTGCAAAAGGGTTTGGAAAATGTATCAATCCAATGAGTAAGGGTTAACATATTTGCAAGAGGTGTCCTCTGCTCTGCTGAGACAGTGATGATGAAAACCGAGTGGATCCCAGGTCAGAGCAATCAAGAAAAACTTGAATCCTGCATCATATGTAATTGCATTAATTGCTTGTCTTTCTTTTCTAGTGTTCCAATCTTGTCAAACCTGACAGCCTGTCTGACTCGAAGGCGCCTGCTGCCATTACAACTACACACTGCTTGCATGCAACACAAAAAACTGACACACACACACTTATGCACACTGCCGGTAATGAGCCTTTGAACTGCAGCCAGAGCTTCATGTACGCTGAATCTTGTGTGAGTGTTTGCCAAGAAGTAACATGTGTGCGCCACTGCTATTTTACTGTGTGTCTCTTACAGAGGTGTTCATAAGGTACGGGACAGACTTGATTGAATTGCTTAATGTTGTACCTCTGTGTATGTGATGAAAAACTGCAAGAAGTAAGATGAGACTGACAGCAGCTCAGGTTGTGCATGAAAGTGATGAATTCCATGCATAGCCATACTGTTCTGTTGGTGACATCCATCATCTAAGATGCTTTTCTTCTAATGTGAAGGAACTATAGTGAAATCTACTTATTTTGCTGTTTTCCAGAGAGCCTGATGAGACATTAGGAGGACTTTTGTAAAAAGGAATGACTAAACTGGTTTCCACTCCTCTTGTGCTGAAAAACAGGTTATCCAAATGCTGTGTGAAACTATAAATGCTATCTTACTGCTAATTGAATTGTGTCATTCTGCGAAAATGAACAGATTCCTTTTTTTCAGTGTTCAGAAGTTTCATGAGATTGGTCAATGAATTCACTCCCTAAATTGCTTTTTTTTAATCAAAAACAGAAATATTACAGAAATGAAACGAAGCACAAAGAGCACAGTGCACAGTTTAGTGAGCCTGGTAGTGTGCTGCATTCCCAGGAAATATACAGAGCCAAACAGTAACTCTGCAAATCACTTCAAAATCCGACTGAACATCTAAGTGTAGCTGCAATAACACTGTGTAGTTTACACATATTCTATGGTGTGTTTCGTCATGCTACCCTTAATTCTCTACTGATGAAACACTACAGCTTCCAGTGCTCTGTGTCTGATCTATATTTAAGAAGATTGGGAGTGTGTAAGTAACCTTTTTCCCCAGAAATATATTGTTTTTCTATAATTTTTTTTTGTCTGATTAGCACAAAGAACCCCCCACACCTATATTAGTCTCGCAATGCCAGACTTTCCACAGCACTGTGGAGTAGGGTCTGGCTACACCACACATACATTCTAGAATGGGATAAAACAATGCCCAATCACAACCGTCTTGAGCGGCGTAAAGCTCCGGAAGGAGCCACGGTGGCTCTGCAAAATAGTCTTGAAAGGAACTTGTTTAGATGAAACACTTGCACACTGCAAAAGAAAACGCCACATACAATATCAAATTAACTGTTCACACAATACAGTACCGTGAGCTATTTAAGTTAGCTGGATTCATGGTTAAACGTAATTTACTCCGTGTGTACTTTGTCCAGAGCAATACCCACCAATTGGTCCCAAAATGTCTCAGTCAGAGAGTAAATGCTGTAAACATTCTTTGTAAATTTTCAAAAATCATTCACCGAAACAACCAAGCAGGCCTGCCTTGTTGCACGATCCAAATCTTCTTTAAACGCCATTTTGAGCGTGAAGTTTGTTGTTGCTTCCCTGAAGGGATTTTGGGAATGGCAACACACATCTGGTAGGCCTTATCCTGGAAAGTGTAGCCGGGCAGCTATTGTTGTCTTCATATTTTTATAGTATCTAGTGTGGTATTTAGTGTTTGGTTGTTGTTTTTTATGCTTCCCTGGCAAAGATACTGAGGACACAACCCACCACATTTGAAGTGCATTCCCTAATCAAGTGAGATGGGAGCTACATCAGTGTTCTGGGGCTGAGAACGGGGATTCAGAAGCGGAGGTGACCTGAGGTGGTGCGGGGCTAGCGGGCTTTCAGGAACTGTGGAGGCACCCTGTGGGGGTGCAGGACAGTGTGCAGTAAGACGTGCGAAGGGCAGCAGAGCTTGACCCAGGACAAAGGGGCAGGCTGTTTGACTGGGTAAAGACTGTAATACCTATAAAAATAACTTTTCTATAATTATCTGGTTTGAATCCTAAAGTCCTTCTTGTTGACCTGTGAGGCGGGTCAACATTGTTCTGACCTGGTTGTGCAAGGCCCGACGAGAACCCCCCAGATCTCTCCAGTCTCAGTCCCTGATTGTCCCACACAGTTGTTTGGGGATGGAATACACTGTATCATCTCCTCTTTTAAAGCTTGCTTTGAATCTGCAACCATGCTGAGCAGCTTGGTGCAGGTTGGATCTCTGCTGGGGATCAGCAGGTGCTACAGTGTAGACTTCCTCCGCCTAGCCTTCATTCCCCAGCTCTTAAGCCTCCTGTACCAACTCGAAAATTGTCAAGTTGTGTTTCAACGCACCTGCCCCTGGAGCTCCTTTTTCACCCAGCCAGCAGTCTGAGTATCATGTGGTCCCTCTATTGCACTAAATAAGATGTCAAAACATGTTATTGTCCATCTGCAAATCTGTGTGCCCTGAGAATGGTCCAGCTGCCCTTCGATGCACTTTAGGTGTGGTTGGGTGTCCTAGTGCCAATCCCACACCTCTCTCTTGATTAGGAGTTGCCCCTCAGGTTCGGTTGGAGTGTCTTTGCCAGGCAAGCATAGCAAACAACAACCAAAAGCAAACAACACTACATTAAAAAAAACACATGAAGAAAACACTAGCTGCCTGGCTACACTTAGTGACCAACATACTTCCATTGATCCCATCCACACCTTTTAGTTTTCCGTTTTTCATAAGACACATTAACAACCCCCTTCATAATTTTTGACATGGAAAATGTAATAAATCTATTTTTAACAAATGTAGGTTTGTACTCAACACTATGATCATGCTCAAGTGTGATCATAGCAGTAGTTTGGTTCACTGCATTGATCAGATCAGCACGTTCAACCGGTTGCACAAGACCACATTAAAACATGATTTAGTGATCAGACTATACAATGATAGACAAGGTTAAGAATGTGAGATGGGAGAAGTCAACACAGCTCCTGCCAATATGCAAATTGGAACCATAATGGTGATGTATTGCTCTGTGCAACTGTACAGCTGATGCCAAGGCAATCTTTTCTGTATTGGGACATCCTGGTGTTTTGGCCCATTAACAACAAGGTTATGAATGCAGGGCGGAAGAAATCAACACACCTCTTGGCAATATGCAAATCTGCTTGCTTTGTCAACTTGGGTAGACATTCTGCTGTAAGCAGCCAGGCCTTAAAGGAACACGCCACCGTTTATTGATAGTCATCAGACTCATCTACCAACCCTTATAGTGCTGGTTCATCTACCTTGCACAAGCTCTTTATTATGCTGTTATAGTTTTAGACTGCTGGGGGACTTCCGTCCTTTAAAACACTGAGCTCCTCTCTCCTCTCCCTTTCCATCTGTGTGCATCCATGTCTCAGAAATGCTTTTTACTAACCTAACTCTGGGGAGCTTATTCCCCGGAGCCCTTATGTTTTCTGTTGCCCCACCTAAGTCATGGTTGCAGCTGTTCCAGTGGTCCTGCTCCTACACCCTGCTATGCTCTGCAGTGCCCTGCTACGTCCTGCTACACCCTGTGACGCCCTGCGGTGCCAAACTACACCATGAACAACTAAAACTACTATTTCTAATCATAGTTCCATTATTGCCACTATTCATCACTCCCCCAACAGCACCGTCAGACACCACCTACCAAGAGCCTGGGTCTGTCCACGGTTTCTTCCTAAAAGGGAGTTTTTCCTCACCACTGTTGCACTAAATGCTTGCTGTTGGGGGAATTACTGAATTACTAACCAGCAAAAAAGGATTCCATTCACTATGCTAAGCTAAACTAGTGGCTAAGACAATGCATGCACTAAGACAAAAAACGTGTTTGCCCATCTATGTAAATATAGAGAAGACAAGGGCGACCTCTGGCTCACCCAGTACAGGGTTCTAATCCAACTTGTGGCCCTTTGCTGTGTGTCATCCCCCCATCTCTCACCCTTTTTCATGTCTATCCACTGTCACTACAATAAAGGAAAAAAAATAATCTTAAAAAACCTGAAGAGAAGACTGTTAATAACCCCTATTTCAACAGACGGTGGCATGTTCTTTTAAGGCCTGTTACAATGGCTCTCTGTCCACTCAACCAATTTTACACATAAAAGTTAGTGAAAAAACAGTTGGGTTGTCTTCAGTAACTCTGAAGGTGCTTTGTCAAGTCTAAGAAAAAGAAAAAAACTAAAAATGTCATAGTGGTCATCAGCTTGGTTTTGGGGACTCCAAACTTGTAACATACAGCCTACATTCATGGGTGCAGGAAGTAGTAAAATCAGCCATTTTAAGCATCAGTTACAAATTATAACATTTTTGCCGTTTTGCCTTTCACCACGTAGGAATATAACACAGTGGGTGTTATTAAAGTAGCACCGTCTCATGCACTGTCAGATGGCCCCGACAATAGCCCTTTGGCAAGTCCAACTTACTGACAAACTTAGCCAACATGGTTTGGGTTGAAATAGGTTTGCTGGACTACTTGTTTAGGTTCAGGCCACAAAACTACTTCATTAGTTTTAAAAAAAGATTATGGTTTGGTTTGGACCTACTTAACGTAGGTCACGTACGTAACGTGGGTTAGAAGAACGGGTTGGTTGGGCCTGCATTACTCCCTCTTTAACTTAACTCTGTGTGTGTGTGTTGCAGGAATGCACTGGCTGCAGTCTAGACAGCTGATCCACATCTGTCCTCCCTCAGGATCCAAAAACACAAAACTGTGGCAACACTAAACTTTTCTAACGAAAAAAAATAAGGGGTCAACTCAAACTCCTCAGAGCTAATCCATGAGCTCTATAAACTGACACATTTAAGCACCCCCCCACTCACTCAAAAACACATCCAAAAAGATAGGTTCAGGCCACTCTGCAATGGCCTGTTTCTCTCCGTTTTGGAGAATTGCAAGATATTCCCAGATAGTTTGTCTGAAAATCCCATGACCATTGACAGAAATGATTTTTTTTGGAATATGTGTAACAGAAAAAGGGTGATAGGATATCCTGTTTCGAAAAAACCAACTGCATTATTACTTTACCTCCTTGCAGGTTGGGGGTACCTTGTGGCCATGCATTTGCACTCAGACACTTCAAATTGTCATTGAAAGGGAACCCTGTTGAGTTCAATGATACCTCACACAATAGTGTACAAGAAACGGGTCATTAGTTATTAAAGGGTGCTTGGCTTAAGCGTATGGTTTGTGGCAAACCATCACCAATTAAAAAGGAACTCTTTACTGAGTTCAATGATACCTCTCACAAGAGTTTACCTTGAACAGTTTATAAGTTATTAAATGCGGCGTGGTCTGTGTACATGGGTATGGCTAGAGTATAGGGGGCAGCTCAATATCACATGTAGACCACACATTCTAAGTTTCATTAATTGGAATAACTTTTGCCAAGATACATCGGTTCGTGTTTTAACAGCCACCTACAGGAAGTTGGTCCTCTATAACTTGTGCATTGTGTTATCTAGTAAAATTCTTTTGATATACTGTATTTTAATCACGATGGTCCATTGAGTCTATATCCAAATTTTCATGCAAATCGGACTCACACCCTAGGAGTAGTTAGAAAAAGTAGGTTTCCCATATATTGATAATTTTGCTGATTATTGAAGAAAAAAAAACAGAGCCATCTAATGGCTGATTGCCGCCAAGTTTGACACAGATGCTAAACAGGCCATTAGGAACACGTTTGTTCAGTTTTAGGGATAATTGTTGCCAAGATAACACAAATTCCGGTCTAAACAGTACTCTACATAGTTGAGCTATATATAGTAGTTAACAATTAAAATTCTTTAGATAATGTTTCGTCATGAGAGTCAACAGATATTACCTGAAATGATTCAAGAAGATTGAAATGATGACCTAGGAGGAGTTCAAAAGAATGTAAAAAACATGAAAAATGCATAAATGAAATATGTCCGCCTTCTGGTTGGCCGGAGCCAATGAAGGTAAATGGGTATGCACTGAGTAGAGCAATATGTATATTAAATGTGGTCCAGCTATGGAGCCCACTTACAGGTATGGGCCACATTGCTACACAGTCTCGCAGAGCTCCCATGTGTTAAAGTGCTAAAACCGATTAGGGGGCGCTATAGAGCAACCATACCACTGTCAAGCCTAAATGAGAACTCGGATTGAAAAAGGTCCTATTATGGAAATGGCTTCACAACTTCGAAATTATTTGCGCATACTAAAGTCCTTAAACACCTAACACCTTTGTATAATGAAGAATGTCGCACAAAAACCAAGATGTCCAACTTCCTTTCAAGTGGAAATTTAAAAAAAAGAAGCTTTTCAGAATTCTGAAGCTTGTTAGGGGGCGCTATGGAGCCCCCTGGCAACTCTCAAGCCCAATTACTACAGAACTTTGTAGTTTTTCAAGGTCTGACATGTGTGCAAATGTTTGTGAGTTTTCCAGCATGCTAAGCCCCTCAAATATGCGACTCGCCGGCCCAAAGTTGCAAGGGTGGTTTTTCCGCTCACAGGCGCTAGGAAGAGCGAGAGACCACCATTCAACCCGAAAGAAAGTCTCAAAACCATTCCAATAACTCCAAAGCTGTTCAGTTAAGGTAAATTAAGCTAAAAAAAACTGCATAGTTCCCCTTTTAAATATTGCTAAATATCAATAAAGACTAATTTTAACTGTATTTGTTTAATAAGCAAAATAATCCCTATCAGCTTCCTTTCAGAATTCTGTATTGATAATAACAAATGTTACATTGTGTCTACTTCATCTTTTCAATAATCACATTCTTGGGGACATTAACATTTCTTGAATACAATATCATTAGCCAATCACATTGGTATCGGTTTTTGTAACAAAAGGTTGGTGGTTTGATCCCTAACCCTGCAAGTCCCATGTCGAAGTGTCCTTGGGCAAGACACTGAACCCCCCAATGCTGCACCATCGGTGTGTAAATGAATGTGAGTGTTTATCTGATGAGCAGGTGGCACCTTGTATTGCAACCTTGGCCACAGTGTGTGAATGGTAAATGGTTTCTGTACTATAGCAAAAAGCGCTGTATAAATACAGTCTGTTTACATTACATTTATAAAAATTTATCAAACAGTCTTATTTAACCATGTAAGAGGCTTTAAACAGCCTGATCTCAACAAAATTAAAAATCTGTGGCAGTTTCACGGAATCACAAAAAATTCTGTGATGGGCCCATGGAAGAATTCCAGAAAATAAACACGGCCCTTTAAGTTAAGGAAAAGGTTGTGGGTGGGCTTACGGTTCTGTGACACACAGGAAGATCTGGGTTTGACCCATCCACCACCCCAACCAACCTTCTTACGCAGATTTTTGTGCTTTCGCACTACTCGCTAACATAGTCAATCCTAATGCTATGTCACTTTCTCATTGACTTTACATTGGCATTGTTTTCCGTGATGGCCACACAGACTTTTCACACATTTCGTGCCACCATAACGTAACAGATGTTAACAGTTTGTGATTATTTCACGGAATTCTGTCAGACGTGACCGTGTCTCACCTCAAACATAAGGTCACCTTAACCGTGACAATTTTTTGATGGTGCGGCCAATCCACTTCATACATTACCTAATCCCAGTTTTAGCCTTGTAGGACCGAGCCTGCCAGGTCTACCCAGGTGCCAGATTTTATGTTTACATTTGCATTCTAATTAACGGCTAAATTGACAATGGAACACTGTTCAGAAAACAAGAGCATCCGTGAGAACTCCTCAACACCTGCTTTTAACCTTAAATAACAATTACAAGAGCACGTTCTGGTTGTTTACATGGTGTTGCCGCATCACTGAAGTGCACACAATAAGCTGGTGACATTTCAAAAGCATAACGATCTCAGTGACAGACACACCATGAGAGCATTACGGGCTAAGCCACAGGTACGCTTGCTATGCAGACAGCAGATGATTAGTAACGCCACAAGCTTTGTCCTGTCAGTTTGAGCAGATGGAGTCTACGAGGGAAATCTGTGACAGAAATATGCCGCTGCCCGTGGGAATCTACTACTGATGGAATGCAGCTATGCGGAGGATCCTAAACATGCAGCTCACCTGAACAGCACAGCCTGAACAGACAGTGTTACAGGCCTCTCTTATTGGAGGGAAACACAAGAAACATGTTTTGCTTCCTGCTGATTCTGGGGAACCAGCACGAGGTCCGGCCGTCAGGGGTTCTGTTTACACTGCACACTACAGTGGCAACATGGAGAATATTGACTTTAATGGACTTATTAGCACATGTTAGAGGAATAATATTGTCTCTGCAGACTTCAAAGACTAGAAAGGGAGTCTGGTTTCAGTGGTCTGACTGTAGTTGACGTTGTGGCATCATGGGAGGCGAGAGAGAAAGGACTGATGGAGTGTGTGACGGAAGGAATTATGGTACCTTAATCAATACAACAATTAAACAGATACAGTTGCACATTGCGTGTGTATGTGTGTGTGTCGGTTGGGGTCTTAACCTCCGAGCAGAGTGACTTTATTAAACAAACCTAATGGTTGGAATTTGTTTTCTGTGGTCCCTTTCTTCCCACTCCACCTGCTGTCTGGGAATGTTGCCCCACCAGCTGTGGGAACACACACACACACACACACACACACACACACAC